>NC_138374.1:20778642-20813031 GCF_054177405.1 Leptonychotes weddellii | reverse complement strand
CTGAAAAACAAACTGAGGGTTCTAGAGGGGAGGGGGGAGGGAGGATGGGTTAGCCTGGTGGTGGGTATTGAGGAGGGCACATTCTGCATGGAGCATTGGGTGTTATGCACAAACAATGAATCATGGAACACTACATCTAAAACTAATGATGTAATGTATGGGGATTAACATAAGAATAAAAAAAAATTAAAAAAAAAAAAGTATATCATACGGTATTGTTAACTAGAGACTCCACACTTTCTGGTGCATCTTTCTAAAGGAGATGTTAGTTGGACATTTAAAAAGTTAAGAAGGTAGATCTCATGCTAAGTATTCTTTTCACACACACACACACACACAAATGGACACAGCAATCTTTTGGAGATGATAAATATGTTTATTTCCTTGATTGTGGTGATGGTGTCAGGTATATGCATATATGTCCTCAAAATTAAATATGGTCAACCTCATCAAAATGTGTATATTGACTATATGCAAATTCTATATTTTAAGTATAACTCAATAAAGCTGAAAATTATAATAAAAGCATATGACTGCCCTTACAGCCTAGTTCAGACATCAACAATTTTATAATGACTACAGGTGGTCAGAAATGTAGTCACACTTCATGGAACTTAGGACCTCATGAGATTAGCACATTAAAACCTGTAAGTTGTGAGGAGCTATATAATATTACATAGGTTTAAAAAAGAATAGTAGGTTACACTGACACTGAGACAGAGTGAAAAGACAGAAGGATATTGAATCAAGGGTCAAAAGAGTCAAACTAGATTCTAGTCAGAAAACAACCACTAGCTTTTGGCTTTTTTAGGGGAACTCAATTCACTTTCTGTACCAAGTTCTCTCTGTGAAATGAAAGATTATAATTAGATCATCTTTCTCTTTTTATTCCTAAAATATAATGAGTAAATAAAAGTCTGCAATGCCATATCATATCAAAGTCAAGTGCCCATTCTGTCAACTATAAGAATCTCCGCGTAGGTTATGACAAAAACTGGACTTCACCTTAAAGTAGTCTACCTGATGGGCCTGAAAGGGAGGATTACTGATTGGTTGCTCTCAATAAATTAGTCTCAAATGCAGGATTTTGCCAGGCAGAAAGTCTAATTATATTTTAATTGATCTGTCAACCAACTTAATTGTAGGTATTTAAAGTCAATAGATACCAAGAAACACACATGTAGGAATTTCAGCATGCTCTCCCACTCCAGTGTCTTCCAGCTGGAATTCCATTAGAATTCTCAATTGGACTTTGGATTTTACAAGAAAAGATGGAGTGGTGAAAGCAACACCTGTGAATGAGGGGGCTTGGCTTCTACCTGCTCCTTGCTGCTTGGCGAACAAAGTTACTTACTCTGTCTAGGTTTCTGTGTCCTATGTTGAAGGAAATAAGGGCAACCACATTTGTAAGAAAAGAGGTTCCCATGAAAGACATGATGAGAAATAAATGTAAAGGTGTTTTAAATTACTTTTTAGAGCTGTAGACATTTATGCACTAATGATGACATTTTGAAACCTGGAATAGTGGTACTTTACCCTCTCCTGTGCTCTCAGGGCGAGGTCAGGCTTAAACACATGTCTGTGGGGAGAGGGAGTAGAACTAGCAGACAGAGAAGCAATATAATGGTGCTCATTATAGCTAAAAGGCCAATAGCAGAAAGGAGTCACTGTGATTAAAAAAGAGAGAGAGGGGCATGAGATCACGACTCAGTTGGTTTTAAGTGTTTCTAAAACATCTGTTTTCTTATCTACCTTTTTCAATCATTAAACATTATGCTTGTTGTCCTTTAATTTCTATAAAGCTCTACTCTGATAGAGTGCTATTGCATGTATAAAGCAAAAGATTCATGTATATGCATATACATATATATGTATATATAACTGCATATATATATACAATAATTTATAGCACATGAAATCACAGTTGAATCTAGGTCATACGAAAGTGAGATTCTAACAACCAAGAAGAAAATCAGAGGTATAGAACAGGCATGTGTGTTAAATACAAATGTGCTGTGAGGGATAGAGAGGAAAACAATATTTATTAAGCATTTACTATTTGGTACTTCACTACATCACTGTGCCTGATGTGTTTTATATAATATCTCATTGTATCCTACCAACAAATACATATTTGTAGATGATTCTGAGATGTGCCTACGGTCACAGAACCATTCTAATACATACTGCTGGATCTGAGATTTGACCCCTCGAGCCCATCTGAGCTTGAGGGTGAGAAGTTTTCTATCCTGCTGTGCTGCATTCCAAAACATATGTCAGTTATCTTCAGTTCCTTATGCCAGTGCAGTCTCCCTTTGCCTTTTCCCCAACCATCTCTAAGAAGATGGAAAGGGTCTTGAGGAAGAATGCTGTCTATTCCAGTTAACTCCTTTACACCCATTCTGATCTTTACCCTTTAATTCTCCATGATGCTTATCATCACAGACAAATGATTTGGTCATGTTTCTGCTTCTTGTCATTGTAAGTAGAAAATTTTTGTGACAATTAGGACATTTAGCCATCGAACTTCCATTCCCTGTGAATTGTACATTAATTAGTGCCAGACTGGATACAAATTGTCAAAATACGCAGATGAACTGCACAGATACCAAGGTTAATCAACACCTTATTTTACTCTCAATCTATTGAACAGTGAGGTTAACCGTGTTCCATCAAAACTTACTAGATTGAGAAATGTACCAATTTAATGTAGCTATTGAACCTGTCATCTTGTATTCTAAAGAAAGGCATTTTTACTTCTTCATTTTTTCCAAAAACATTTATGCTTCAATCAAACTAGCAATAGGGTCACCCCCTCTTTCCCCTTCATATCAGACACAATTCATAAAGTTATTTTTCAGGGTTTTGGGTATTTTATTGACGGACTTCTCTGTTGTTCCGATTATCTAGACCAAGAACTCTAGATTCTATTATATATCAGGGTCATTAGGTGGAAGAATTATTCTTGAAATTATGAAAACAATGAAAAAGTACACTTCCCTAGCACCTATAAAACAACTTTTTTATAAAAGTAGAAAACAGTACAACTCTCTGAATATGTTGTTCTTTTTCTTTTTCTCAATAAACTAACAAATGCAACTCAAATAATTGATTTTTCATTTAAGTATACACATTTTTACCCATATACCAAAGCATTCTAAAGAAAACAAATACGCAGTGGATAACCATGGTCAATTATGAGATTCCCTCAAAATTAAAGACTCTAAGTTGGGGATACATATTAGTTATGGATGAAACGGATATTACTTAGAAGCAATGAGATGGGATTGACTTGCATTAGAAAGAATGTCTTATAATGCAGATTTAGAGAAAAAAAAGTGCCACTACTCCACCTGTCAAAACGGAATGGCAATCTGAGAGAGCCACTTCACACATTTTCCATTTGGGATGACAGCCGATTTTTTGTACAGATGGCAACTCTTCCTTCATGTATAAAGTCATCAGCCACTCCTGCTAGAAGGGAGGCACCTGCCATTTTTTCTACTAGCTTCTAACACTGACTTCTCCATATGCTGCTGAAAAGAATTCACAGACTCTTCATGTGGCGCAGTGGCTCTCTAGACTGATGAAGGGAAGGAAGTTAAGCAGCTGAAGTTGTCCCCACACAAAGTTGATGTCATCACAGTAAGTACTGACAGTGGAAGATCAGGGGGAGCCAATGGAATCATAATAGGCATAAGGTGAAAAGAGTTATAGTTTTTATCTTACTCATGCATTTCCAGCATCAACGTTTGTGAAAAACAGCTTTATGAAATAATAATTCCAGAAAATACTCAATTAGAAAAGGAATACCTGGACTTGTAAATATGGAGAACACTCAAAATATATAGGTCTTTTGTAAATTCACGTGATACTCTAGCCTATTAAAGGTACTGAGAATTCCAGAGTTTTAAAAAAAATCTGTTTAAATTTTGCTACCAATAATAAAATGTATTTGAACACAGAACTTTAAAAAAAAAAAGGATATAGAATTATTTTCTACCAAAGATAGTTGAAAAAATATTGTCCCATACAATGCAAATATTATGAGTTATTTCTATATACCTGCCTCATGTTATTCATGCGAGGACATTTGATCCTACTTTTCCTTTAATTATATAGATACCTTGTTTTCAGATAAGCTTCATGACAACAGATTTTTGTGAGTTTTTTTTTTCTCTCTATCATTATATCTTTAATGCCTAGTGGAATTTCCAACACATCATAAGTATGTCACAAATATTTATTGGTCCTATTTATTCTCGTCCATTTTCTCCTCCTCTTCAACATCTAAAGCTCTCTTGGTCTAAGTCAATTTGCTTGGCTTTTAGCTCTCTCACCTTGCCTGAGTTTGATTTTTGGGTTTTCTTGGTAAGTCATCTAACTGAATCCGAGCCACTGCTTTCCCTGACTCTATTCCGATTGCCTTACCTGACCCCTAACTTGTATCATCCTGTCTGCATCCTACTTCTTATCTTGTAGTTCTGACTTCTGTTGTGATACCACTCCCATTAGTTGTGAATTCACATAACAGTGTGAAAGTCAGTACAAGAATAAAGGTCACCAAAGAAGAGAGGCCAGTTGGACTTGGAGGCACATCTAGGATTGGAGTGGATCAGAAGTTTCCAGGACAGGGCGCCAAGGTGGCTCAGTGGTTAAGCGTCTGCCTTTGGCTCAGGGCATGATCACAGGGTCCTGGGATCGAGCCCCGCATCGGGCTCCCTGCTCGGCGGAAAGCCTGCTTCTCCCTCTCCCACTCCCCCTGCTTGTGTTCCTTCTCTCGCTGTCTCTCTCTCTCTGTCAAATAAATAAATAAAATCTTTAAAAGAAAAAAAAAGAAGTTTCCAGGACAGTCTGCTGTCTAGAAGCACCAATGGAGGCTTACTGAGCAGCGGGTCAGTAAGAAGTAAACCAGTGCCCGGCGCCTGGGTGGCTCAGTTGGTTAAGCGACTGCCTTCGGCTCAGGTCATGATCCTGGAGTCCCTGGATCGAGTCCCGCATCGGGCTCCCTGCTCGGCAGGGAGTCTGCTTCTCCCTCTGACCCTCCCCCCCTCATGCTCTCTCTATCTCATTCTCTCTCAAATGAATAAATAAAATCTTAAAAAAAAAAAAAAAGAAGTAAACCAGTGCCAATGTGCAAGGTAAGGAAGGTGGACATTGGATAAGATTTAAAATAAGAACCATATCTAGAGAAAAGAAATTGATTTCAACTGAAATGAAAATTGGCTTTTACTTACCATGTGCAAAGTTGTCAGGAAAGCCTACATGTGTAACAAAGGGGAATGGATACTGAAATAACTTGTGGCTTAAGTCTGAAAGTGTCTTGAAAGCTTGCTCCTTCCAGAACAGGAAAAATCTCTTATCATGTAGCAATCCACTGGCCTGGATGTATGACTGCAGCACCTTAACCCAATCAAGTAGAAAAGCCTGACAGTTAAGCCTCTTTGTTCTTTTAATTTTTTAATTTTCCTTTCACAATGAGAAAATCCATGTACCAGAAATCCAGAGAGACCCCACTCCAGTCCCACTACACCCACAGAGACTCTCAGCGTGAGCCAGCGCCAAACGCTACTGCAAACAATAGTCAGTGTACATGAACATGCTGGACCGCTGCTATGGGAAGGACGTGCAGTCAGAGTAGAATAGGGCCTTGAAAACGTTCCCGGCCTTCTATAATTCGGGCAAACTGGATGCTGAAACATAATTAAGGTTCAGCCTCATTTCTGTTCCCTTACAGAATCAAGCTACGAGAGACATAGAAGCAAGAATAGAAAGGATGATTGGTACCCTGAGGTGGCATGAATATAATGAATTAATTTCCCCACAGCATTCTTATGACTAAACATGCCATGCTGAACGTGGTGAGCCTGTGAACAAATGCCAGTCATTCTACAGCCGCCCCAGCTCTTTCATTATGTTTAAAATAGAGTAACTCCCATGTGCACAAAAACATATGTATAAGGTTGTTTATTGCTTTATTGGTTTTAGTAGGGGATCACAAGCAACCTAAATGCATATCAGGAGGAGACAGGATAAATAAACAATGGTACATAAACAAAATACTCTGCAGTATTAACAATCATAGAGTACATGTGCAATATCCTGTTACTGGGAGAAAAAAGGAAGGCATAGAATGGTCTGCAAAATGTGGAAGTACTTTTGTATTTTTAGCATATACCTGTGTGATATATATATATGTGTGTGTGTGTGTGTGTGTATATATATACAAGTTTATATATATATATATAAACTTATCTATGTATGCATAGTGTTATCTCTTGGCAGCTACAAAAGAAACTGACAAGCTGTAACCTCTGAGAGAGAGAAAATGTTCACTGTATAACCTTTTGTACCCACTTGTATTAAGAAAAATAACCCAACCTATTTAGACACCAACAGGCATATCCCCTCTCAAAACAAAGAGGAAGAGGAGACAGGAGGGCCATACATCACACTTTCATTTTAGAATGTCTAATGTCAGCTATCATTACTAGTAATCCATCTTACAGTTTACATAGTAGGAGTCCTCAGCCTGGAGTGCAGGCCAACAGAGGATTCATGAAAACTAAGTGAAAAAAATTGAGTGTATCTGCTTATATCCGTTTTTCTTCCTGAGAGGGTTCGTAGCTTTCATCACATTTCTCTAAAGAATCTAAGGACTAAAAAATGTTAAGAAATACTGCTCACCTTGGGCAAACTTTAAAGAAGGCTTTTGTCAATTTTTGTCAACTTTTGCCAATTCTTTAGATTACATATAATGTTATTTGATAAAATAGCCATGTAGCATCTTTCCTTGGCAGTGTGATAAATATTCCTTTTTTTTTAGTGAATACCATTTTTTTTGCAATTTGATCCCATAGTTCTGTGATATGAATTTTAACAATGATACCTTACTATGTGCTTTTTAAATGATAAACCACAGACCTCCATGGTACCTGCCAGCTGGCTAGAGATTCCTTGAGGCCACAGAACAAATAGAATTCACCTTTGGGCAGCATCCATTCTACTCAGGAATTGTAAAATTGTATTTCATAGTAGAACAAAGTTAGGTTGGTTATGTAGTATTTAAACTTATTTTTAAGATAACACTTGAGATTAAAAACATTTTATGTACTAGGGAGGGGTACAATTCTTGGCTATAGACTCAATACTGCTAGCATTTGTGTTCCTCTGCAATATTTGATGAAAGCATTTGAAAAGGCCCACCTTATATTTATTAACATCCTACAGTTTACAGGGCATTTCTACTCCTTTATTCTGTCTTTCCTTTCATCATTCAACCCTTAAGTAGATGCCAGGCACAAACATACAAAGTTTTTGCCTTCTTGAAGTTAATATTCTAATCTAGACACATCATTTCTTTGGAGCAACCATACAAAGTATATTAAATCTTTAAATAACTGTCCTCACATAAACAGTGATTGAAAATAATCAAAAGACAAAACCTGATCAATTTTTCCTGGTTTGTAACCTAATAAGGCCTGAGACATGCTATTTTCTTTACTTACTGGAATTTACAATTTCCTAATTTTTGTTCTTTTGGTTGTCCATTCCTCTAACTTCATAAATCAAATGATATTAGGAGGAGAGGAAGATTTCCAGTCCAACATATAAGAAGTCACCACTCCATCCTAACAACAAGAGCTTAACAAACTGAAGAATCAACAACTCGTCATAGATCCACCAGAGAAGTGAGGTCACAGAGCAAACCAATCCCCCCAAACCTGAGGAGACACAGGTGCACACAGAGAATTACAACATAACCACAGTGGAAATCCATGGGCAGAAATACTTCTGGGAGAAGTGCTAAGATAGGAAAACCTGACTATAATTGACAACTTGCTGGACGCTCAATGTGGACAGTTCTGAGAGCTAAAAACTCCAGGGGGACCCAGTCACATGGGGAGCCCCACAGTTCTGTCAGTTTTACTTCCAGGAGATTTACCAGGTCCTAAAAGCAAAATCTGACAAAAATCCCCTTAAACTTCTGGCAAGGGGGTAAAAAAAAAAAGGAACCATTTCATAATAGGCCAGAGCATTCTGTTCTAACCAGGCCTGCCCTCAAACAAAAAAGACACCCCACCCCCACCCCGCACTGTGCGCGGGTGCGCGCGCGCACGTGCACACACACACACACACACACACACACACACACACACACTGCATTACTAAATACTAACCCATTATCATTTACATTGGCAGCCAAAAAATGAAATACTTAGGTATAAATCTTAAAAAGTATGCATAAGATCTATATGAGGAAAACTGTAAAACTCTGATGAATGAAATCAAAGAACTAAATAAATGGGGAGATAGCCCATGTTCATGACTAAAAAAACAATATTGTCAAGATGTCAGTCATTCCCAGCTTGATTTAGATTCAATGCAATCCCAATCAAAATCCCCTCAAGTTACTCTCTGTATATTTAAAAATTGATTCTAAAGTTACATAGAGAGGCAAAAGATCCAGAATAAATAACTCAGTATGGAAGGAGAACAAAGTCAAAGGACTGACACTATCCAACTTCAAGACTTAGTATAAAACTCCAGAAATTAAGAGGGTGTGGTATTAGTGAAAGAAGAGGCAAATAGATCAACAGCATAGAGATCACAGAAATAGACCTACATAAATATAGTCAACAGATCTTACAAACAGATCACAGAAATAGACCTACATAAATATAGTCAAACAGTATATATACAGTTAGAGCAAAGGTAATCATTTCACCAAATGGTGCTGGAACAACTAGACATCTGTATGCAAAAAGGAAAGGAAAGGGAAAGAAAGAGAGAGAGAGAGACGGAGGAGAGGGGAGGGAGAGAGGTAGGAAGGAAGAGAACCTAGACACAGATCTTACACCCTCCATAAAAACTAATTCAAAATAGATCACAGACCTAAATATAAAACACAAGACTATAAAACTCCTAGAAGATGACAGGGAGAAAACCTATATAACCCCATGTATGGAGATGACTTTTTAGATCTACCACCAAAGTGGTAGATCATGAAAGAAAACTTGATAAGCTGCTCTTGATTGAAATTAAAAATTTCTGCTCTGCAGAAGACAATGTTAAGAGAATGAGAAGACAAGCCATAAATTGGGAGAAAATATTTGCAAAGATACATCTGATACATCTGATAAGGGACTGTTATCCAAAACATACAAAGAATTCTTAAAAATAATAAGAAAACAAACTACCCAATTTAAAACATGCACAATAAATATCTCACCAAAGAAGATGTACAGATGGAAAATAAGCATACGAAAAGATGTTCAACATCATATGTCATCAGGGAATTGCAAATTTAAACAACAGTGAGATACCACCACACACCTATTAGAATGGCCAAAATCCAAAAGACTGACAAATTCAAATACTGGCAAGGATGTGGAGCAATAGGAACTCTCATTTATTGCTGGTAGAAATACAAAATAGTATAGCCCTTTGGAAGACAGTTTGGCTGTTTCTTACAAACCAAACATAGTCTTACATTAAGACCCAACAATTACTGCTTGGTATTAACCCAAATGAACTGAAAGCATGTTCACACAAAAACCTGAACATGGATGTTTATAGCAATTTTATTCATGTCTGCCCAAACTGGGAAGCAACCAAGTTTTCCTTCAGTAGGTAAATGGATAAAGAAATGGTGGTATCCAGACAATGGAATATTATTCAGTGCTAAAAATAAATGAGTTATCAAGTGATGAAAAGATATAGAGGGACCTCAAATGAATATTTATTAAGTGGAAGAAGCCAATCTGAAAAGGCTACATACTGTATGATTACAAGTAAATGGCATTCTGGAAAAGGCAAAACTATGGAGACGGTAAAAATATCAGTAGTTGCCAGGGGTTTGAGGAATGGAGGGATAAATGGGCAGAGCAAAAAGGATTTTTAAGGCAGTGAAACTATCTGTATCATATTACCAGAGTAGATACATGTCATTATACATTTGTCCAAACCCACAGAATGAATAACATCAAGAGTGAACTCTAATTTAAACTATGGAGTTTGGGTGATAATCATCAATGTAGCTTCACTGATTATAACAAATATACCATTCTGATGTGGGATGTTGACAATGCGGGAGGTTGTACTTGTATGAGAAAAAGGGGTATAGGACAACTCTATACTTTCCACTCAGTTTTTCTGTGAACCTAAAAAAGTTTATTAATTTTAAGAGAAGAAATATGGAAACTGCTCTCAAGAAAGAGTCCAACCAATTTTTACATGGGTATGTCTGATTTTAATTGCCATGGATGGAAAAATTAGCCCTTTCAATCAAAGAATTTCTAGTGGAACAAAAACATTTGGTTAATCATATAAAACTCAGTAGAAAGTACATCCATTGGTACAAAGTTTTTACTGCTTGCTATAAACGCAGAGAATCTAGTTAATTATATGCTAATAAGCCTCACTAACAAACACCTAAATAACTCAGCCTTGTCTTCATTAAGCAGATGATAGAGTACATTTCTCAGGAAATTAGACAAGGAATATTAATCAAAGATGCTTGTAAGTCCTAATGAGTTTATTGATTGTTGACCTTGATGCTACATCCAGTGGCAGAAACCTAAATGACGAGAGTTATTTGAGTAAGCAAATCTGATCTTCAAAAATTTAGAATACAATTTGTTTTTCATATTTGTGATATCATGCCCATCGCTTTTTGTGCAAACTTTCTTTGTGGAGAGAAAACCTATATTTAATGTTGTCCTTATTGTCTACTTTACACCAAAAATCATGAGCAATGTTTATTTTGCAGCAATCTGGAAAGCATTTGTGGCTAGGAGAGCTGGAAGTTACTCTGTGGGCTAAGGGCAGAGAAAAAGGGCAGGCAGCAAATAAAAGGCAAAGGACTGAGAAGCAAAACTGAACTTCATTGCTAGCAGTTGACCTTGAAACTGAGTTCTCCCTTAATCCTGTATTCTCAGAATTCAATAGCTGCTTTTCACTTCCCCTCGGCTAGAGTGGATGGAGGGTATATCCTGTCACTAATTAGGCTTAATGTTAGCTAAGTGCTTCCAACACCGACAGAAACTCCTGCAACATGGCTGCCTTTCTGTACAGTAGTTGCTTGGTTACTTTTCTGTAATAAAACACTCTGTTCTCTACCAGCTGATGATTTGATCGAAAGTTTTAAAGGGTAATTTAGCCCTTGTTATTTTCCATTGTAAACTTCTCCAGTTGGGCTTTTATCCCATTCCTTGATACTATTGATTTATTTTCAATTAAGGTTCCCCATGTTCGAGCACTATTGATCCCTAACCCCAGGGATTTGTACGTGGCTTCAAAGTGGACCACTGACACTTTAGCACCAGTCCATTAAAGCTGAATGGAAAAAAAGAAAAAGAAAAAGAAGGAAAAAAAAAGCTGAATGAAAAGTGAAGGCAGCAAGAATCTTCTAGCAAAGAACTTCCTTATAATAGTGTTCAAAGCAGCAACTATGAGTAAAGTGTTTATAATGTAGTAGACACTATCCTATGAACTTTATATATGTTAACTGTTTTAATTCACACTACAACCCAATAAGGAGGTACTCTTATAATCCTCATTTTGCCAGTAAGGAAACTATAACATAAAGAGATTAACTGCCCGATTCACAGATATAATAAGTGAGAGCGCCAGGATCCAAACCAAAGTAATCTGGCCTTAGAATTTCTATCCTTTACCAGTACAATCTACAGCTCTTATAGTTGATACTGAATGAGTGACATTATAATTAATAATGGCTGCCTGTTCTGATAAAATAAGCTTCTTTCATAGGTATCTCCTGGCGCTACAATTTTATGGTCCTTTACTTGTTCCAAGCTTTGAAAATGAACTGACTGATAGTGATCATATATCTAATAAATGGGAGAATCAGAACCAGAACTCAGATTCTCTCTGTACTTTACTCAATGTTCTTTCCATTACATCACTCTTACTGGGCATGTAGAGGTCAAACCATTGCGATATTTGACTATTTTTGATCTCCATGATAGTACTTTCTTATGATTAAATCTGATGTGTGAAGGTGACAGTAACTCTTTTCTCCCTGTAAAGAGACAGAATTCTCTGTCAATAGAATGAGGAATGACTAATCTGGGATAAACGTTCCTTTGTTTGAGGAGTTAACATCTGGGGTAAAGCAAAACTCCTCATCCTCAAACTTCTTCTTTTTTTTTTTTTTTTAAAGATTTTATTTATTTGACAGCGAGAGAGGGAACACTAGCAGCGGGAGTGGGAGAGGGAGAAGCAGGCTTCCCGCGGAGCAGGGAGCCCGATGCGGGGCTCGATCCCAGGACCCTGGGATCATGACCTCAGCTGAAGGCAGACGCTTAACGACTGAGCCACCCAGGCGCCCCCTCATTCTCAAACTTCTTACAGAACATACCACATGCAGTTTGTGAATGCCAGAACCTTTGCGTCTGAATCTGCTCATGCAGTTCAAACCTGGAGCACACCCGTCCAGAGGCAACAATAGTTATTTGAGGTCTTATCTTTCTGAATTATTGTTTTTTTAAATAGTACACTCTCTATGGGACTGATTGGTCACCAGGTAGTTCCAAGGAGTTTGTTCTTATAATTGTCAGCTCATACGAGGAAGCTATGTGATGTGGATCTCTGGGCCACAGCACAGGCAGTGCTTACATGTGGCTGTAGGACAGAGCTTCAGGTAGGCAGCTCTCCCCTCTTCCATAACTCACAACCAGTTCTCCCCCCTGATTTCTCTTAGTGTCATCTTTTCCCACCACCCCCACCACATAATACTTCCCAGATTCTTTCTATTTTATTCATGTGGTTTTCTGGCACCCTCAGAGCTTCTCACCTGCACTGTGGCTATTGCTTTCAAATGCTCGTATTGCAATCCATCCATCACTTACTGTCACTATAGTAAGTATCCTGACACATGCTCTGTTCCTATTATTTTTATATTCAGAAGACAGTCAGCGATTCTCCACTGATTCCCACCCAATGAAAATGAAATTCAGGGTCATCTATTCTCCAGGCAAAACGTAATTCCCACTTTCATTCCCCCTAATTGCCTACATGGGCCAGATTTCTCACTGTTGCCCAGGTGTGCCTGGACTGTCTCACCTCTAAGTTTTTGCTTAAGCTCCCACCCTAACCTATTGACATTATGCTTACTTTGTGAGACTTCTGTCAAGTGCTGTGTACTAAAGCATAAAGGAAGCCATCCACCTGACCTCTTACTTGGGAATGATGATCCCCTACTCTGAAATCCATGCATGCTACCCCTTTCTTAACAGAAGTTCCCACACTTTTTATAGCCTCCACATGTCTGAATTTTCTTGACAGGAGTGACTGTGTCATTAATCTTGGAATTCCCACATGTATAGGGAATTGCACTTAGTTAGCAACAATAAACAGCACAAGAATGAGTGTGTGGATATATGTTCACCTCAATAAATTTTTCAAGTCTCCTTTAAGAACTCCTATGCTATGGGCCTTTCTTTCTGAATTTCCCAAAGATCTCATACTAAATACAATGACACGTGAGATTCAGCTGTGTTCACTGTGCTGCCAAGAGAAACCACAGTAATGGAATATTCACATTAGAGATTGGGTCCCAAGCACTGAATACCTGTTTTTAGTTTATACTCTAATAACAGTTTGGCCATCATTTATTTTACATAGTATCTACTTGTTCTCTGAAAAATCAGACTATTTTGCTCCTTTTTGCCTGTGTGCATGCCATCACTGCTTCCCAGGATGCCTGTCCTCTACCTGACCCTCTGAGTCCATTTCAAGACACAGCTCTCTACAAACTCTTCCCTGAAATCCACTGTGGTAAGAACTGCCTTCTATGTCCATTATTGTTTTACTTTTTTTTAAAGATTTTATCCATTTATTTATTTGAGAGAGACAGAGCCCAAGTGGGAGGAGGGGCAGATGAAGAGGGGGGGAGAGAGTCCCAAGCAGACTCCATGCTGAGTGCGAAGCCCAACGTAGGGCTCAATCCCACAACCCTGAGATCATTACCCCAGGCCAAAATCAAGAGTCGGATGCTTAACCCACTGAGCCACCCAGGCACGCCATTTATTATTGTTTTACTTTTATTTATTCTTCCCTGTTGCTCACATCACACAGTATTATAATGGAATTGTTTTAACGTCTTTTTTTTTTTTCCATCACACTGTGATTGTTTTGAGAATAAAGGACAGGTCAGATCCATGTCTCTGTCTCTAGCACCAAACCCAAATATGTTTGTCATAAATACACATAATGCTGAACCATTTAGTTAGCACTGAAACGAGGACTTAAATTTAAGGTAGAGGATGAATAAAAGACTGACCAGTCTTGTCCTCAGAGCAAGTCCCTGAGCCAAGAAAGAGGAAGGCTTTCACTTGAAAAGGCATTACGTTTTTACTTGGATTAAACACAGCTGGAATTTTCCATAACCAAACATGACAGGAAACCCATGGGATCTGTCCAAAATATTGAAAGATTCAAAAGAACATGGCTAAACAAAATGCTAGGAGTAAAATTGCTTCAAGTTTGTACTTAACTTTATATCTTTTCATATATTGATTATATTAGGACACTGATCAAACATCCAAATATTTACACACAATTTCTAAGAAATATTAACATGTTTAGTTTATTAAATAACACAACATAGGCCAAATGACACACATAAGAACAATTGTGAGCATCTTTCTCACAGGAAAAATGCAGAATACCTTCCTGTCTTTTCTAATTCCTACTTTAACTTGTGAAGGAGGGCAACACATAATTGCTCCTTGAAAGTCTATGCTATGAATAATAATTTATTAAAAATCACTTGGCAGAAGTGTTACAGGGTAGATTTTATAAGAGCTATTTTTAAAACCCTTGCTGATTTTTTGGTGTGTGTGTGCTTTTCAGCTCTGCATAAAAGGCTTACAATAACTCCACAAACCTTGTCTTCTGTCTACAATATAAGTGGTTGCTATTGAGAAGGTCAAAGTTATAGTGGCATTTGAGACTGTTTTGTAGAAAAACTTCTTTCAGAGATATGGGCATATTTTGCTTTTATTCACCTGGGTTTTTTTGTGTGTGTGTGCTCCTTATTCATATCCATAAAAAAATATGTGTATCTTTCAAATTCAGGCTATTGGTAACTGCAGGTCTGAAAGAGAAAGAGATGACTATATGCTGGTTCCTAAAAAGCATGAATAACAAACTACCTGAATATTCTCTTTACTAGGTCATCACCCATCAACATGGTACATAGAGCCAAGGGATTATAAGTTTAAATTTACCAATCATGGCCTCTTAATAATAAGTCTCAAGCCCTATGTTTATTATTTTTTAAACTAAATGCTTAGAAGTTTAATAAAGAAAGCTAGAATTCTTTGCTTCTTAAACTTGGCTAGAATTTTTCTGAATTTCACAAATTAAACACAGGGTAGATTAAGGGGTCAAATACCTTGAGAACAAAAATCAGGACTGTTGCTTCTGTTCTGGTGAATACGGTGCAGAGTAGTGGTGAGGATGACAGGCCCCAGGGTCAGATTCAATCTGATTTCAAGTCCTAGGCATTGGACTTAATTAGTTGAGACACTGGGCAGAATGCCCAAATTTCCTAAGCCTGTGTAAAATGAGGATAATAACAGTATCTAACTCAAGGCAGCCATATGGCTCAAATGATGTAACCCTTGTAAAGGGCTTAGCATAGTGCCCTGCTGCAAAAGAAAAGAATCAACAGATGCTAACAACTGTTCTGTTATCTGACACTAGGTAAGAGTGCATACATCAAGCCAGAAATAATGGCATTCTCATCACTCTTAAAAAATTTCAGGGTAACAAAAGAACTTCTATCATATTTCATCATCTGTTCCCATGGGTCAATTTGCCCAACTCCACCTCCATATCCTTCTCAGTTTACATGACAGCCAGCACTCAAGATGCTGAAGTCATGTTTATGTGTGTGATTTACTCTTCAATATGTTGATGGATCATGCCAGATGCATAGTTAGAATAACAAAGTATTGCAATTTTAGCATATGTTCTGCACAGTGTTAAAACTTTCATATAGTTATACTTAGCCTTAAAAACAACATTTTGAAATAAAACTATTAATCCCATTTTACAGATGAGGAAGTTTAATGTGTAAAGATGCTTAGGTGTTTGCCTCAGGTCACAGAGCAAATATGTAGACTTCTAATACAATTTTAGGTTCTGAAGGCATTGAACTTACCACTGTCTCAGTTCTTACAATCTTCAGCTTCTTTGGAAATGTTACCCAAACTTATTGGAAGAATTCCTCATTTAATCTGTCAATCAGTCTACAAAGTCAACAAGCATTTAAGAGCCACATACTCTGAAGGCAGAATGTTAAAGATTTAAAAACAATCAAGGTAGTATGTCTATCCTCAAGAAACTCTTATTCTTTACATTCATGATTCAACATGCATGCCATTTTTAAAAATTAAATGAGAAAAGAATACATATTCTCTGTATTGTAACAAGGGGTTATAACATTGGGATTATTATTAATGATTGCCCACCCTTTGCAACACCTCCTCTAAATTCTGTACAAAAGTTATTTCATGCAATTCTCTAACCTATTTTTATTGAGTAGACACTATTATCATCTCCTTTTATAATTAAAAAAAATCATAAGGGCTTAAATATGTTAAGAAACTTGCCCAAGGTCATACAACTAATGGGTTGCAAAGTCAAGATTTCAGGGTGACAGATGGATTTTTAATTACAGACTTATATTGCATTTAACTAAAGTCCTAATAGAACTTACATGCTTTAGGATCCAGATCATGATGTATTTTTATTTGTATCTCCACATCTCCCAGTATAGTGCGTTATATGTTACAAATGTTCAACCAGTATTTGTTGGAAGAATAATGAGTAACTATGACGTGATCTCTGATGACCCCAGGGTAAATTCTGAGAAGGCTATAGAAATATAAACCACCTGTGTCACTGAAAAATAATTTAACTGGAAACAAATCAAGGGATTCAATGGGCAATGAATGATAATGTAGTGTGATAGCACTTTTCACAAATCCTCAAGCCAACTATTAGTTGTTAAATTTATAAATTTATAAATTATAGTGATACAATGCCCATAATTATCAATCATCAATCCATACCTTTCCTTCCTGGAATCAAACTCTACCTCCTCCATCTACCTAGAAACAATGGTAGCTACAAGATGTCTTTTACTCCAAGAAGCATGCTATTGCTGCATTTTACATTTGTCCTAGAAAAAGAGACACCATTCCTCAGAAAAAATTAGCACAATCCATCCCGGCATAGGATTACATGGCTATTCTGAGCATCGGCTGGCACAACCCAATCCAGTTGAAAAGAGCAAAACCACTCGCAGCACAGAATGGCACAGCCCACCTCAGTCACAGGACTACACATCCCCTTCTAACTCATCCAGGAAGAAGATTGTCAATACTAATTTCACAGTATCCTTGATTCCCCATAGAGAGTATTACCCCTCCCCAAATTAAATCAAGTGTCCATTCAGCTGAAAGACATGCCCTGTGAAATTTGGGCTTTTGAACTCTAAAATCATGAACTAATCTAAAATCTAATCATGATAGGATTCCATCATATGATACATTTAAATTCTACCTCAATCAACGTGAAGTTAAATAGCAAGAGCTAAACTTGGACCCCTCTCCTGTGATGATGTAGGGAAGTCAGCCTGAAATTCTAAGCAAATCTCCCTTTTGATTCCATCTAAAAATTACAAAAATGGCCATGTTGGTGGCAGCAGGCTGCATACAAAAGAGGGAACAAGAGAAATTATCTCTCTAGGAGCTCCAGTACAAAAGCCATCCAACCCTTCTGCACTGTAACCCCAGTTAAAGGGAGTGAGCTAGTGCTCATATATCCACTTGGTATTTGCATTGTCCTTGTTAAGAGTTTTGAAAAATGAAAGCTTAAATAACTACATGAAACAACATGTGTGTGTGTG
The DNA here is from genome assembly GCF_054177405.1 of Leptonychotes weddellii. Classification (NCBI taxonomy): domain Eukaryota; kingdom Metazoa; phylum Chordata; class Mammalia; order Carnivora; family Phocidae; genus Leptonychotes; species Leptonychotes weddellii. The sequence continues at coordinate 20,795,087 of NC_138374.1, read as the reverse complement.
TGTGTGTGTGTGTGTGTGTGAATGCCCATCAATTTGGGGTAATACAGAAACTTGAGTCTGACACTGGGTTGGTAGAACTGTCATTGTTAGTAAAAGGCTAACATGAAAAAAATTCTACCGTTTGGTATTCTACTATGTTGATGATTCAGGGAAGTAGACAAAAACCTAAAGAGGGAATTTCTATACCTGTATTGTGATACAGTGAATGCTAGAGGTAGCAAAACAGAAGATTGCCTGTCAGCACACCTGTAATCTAAAGAAATGTGAAAAAAAAATCCACCTGTTAGTAGGAGTCCTAATGCATGTAGGAAGGGAAATACTGCAGGTAGTTCTTACTGATGAGGGACTGACTCCTCCCTGCTGGGTATGCAGGTAGTTCTTACACATGGCTCCAGGGTTTAAATGGTGAAGCTTTCATATATATATACATGTGTGTGTGTGTGTGTGTGTGTGTGTATCTCTTTTGTATATAGAGAGGAGTGGAGGGATCAGGGGATGTCTCATCTGAAGACAGAGATCACTCCTGTGTGTATTCAACCTGGAAGACACAGCCTAAGATACCTAGTCTCCTTTCTGCTTGGGAACATCGAATGGGTCCCAATATGGGGAAACTCCTCCACCGGGTGTGAAATAAGATGCTGAATCCCCTCATGGAAATATTTGACAGGCTGAGAGGGAGTCTAAGAAGATGTCCGATGTAACAGCCATTTGGTAGCAAACAGTGTGTTGGAAGGCAAGGGATGTGGCCTGAGCTTCACTGTCACAAAAGTCTTTCTCAGATTTAGGCTTTTGGTCTTATCTTCCTAAGGTACTGTAAATTGATTTAAAAAGTGTCTACTTTTTAAATAGAAAATTGGTTCAATGGAAAAATTAAAGCACAAATGTATTAAATGGAAAATTTTAAATTACCTCAATTTGCATAACATTTTCTCATCTTATAATGTAACAAAATCAAAAAATGGAAAGCCTACACCTCTGTTTATCTTGACCATGAAATGCTGACTATAGGATTTGCACATATCCTTTGCAAACTTGTATCAGTTCTGTTTGTACTTTCTGTTAATGCTTTTCTGGACTGTGAATAAAATTCTTTTCTGATGCCAATAACTCAGCTCTTCTGAACACGACTGGCTAAAAGATTCCTATTCATTCTTAAGCTAGTGAGGCAGGCACAGTGCTGGTAAGAGGGAGAACCAAAGAACCAGTATGTGTCAGTTCTAGTATCAAAGGCGGGGATACACCTAACAGAGCCTTGGCCAACTCAAATTTAGGTGAGTCTGCATATCCATTTTCATGAGGAAGACTGTGAGTGTTCAGCATACTTCATCCTCTGAGGGCCCTGCCGGAGCAAGATTACGTCCAACCGTTCCATTTGGCAGAGACAGGACTGTATCTAAGCCGCCCCTGTTTCTAAGTGACCACAGGGAGCTCCAAGCCAGGGTTACAAACTGTTCTATGTCTCTCTGGCTGCCTTGCAACTAGCTTACATAAAAATCTCCTCACTCAACTCACAGGCAAGCAGAGAAAGCAGCAAAATTTTCTGTTTTCCTTCTTTTGGACTGTCATAGAACCAAGACACTGGTAAAAGACCAAATCTGCATAATATCACACATATTATTTGGTACTTCCAAAGAAAGTCTGTAACAAGTGTTTGTTTTAGAGGGTTGCTAAAAGGTCCATGCTCAATGAAATCTTGAGGAGAGGGGCTGCATCTGTCAAGAGATTCCGCCTGGCTTTGGGGAGGCATTTGTCACAGACACCACCACTGGAAACACAGCTTACATGCTGATCCTCTGACAAGCTGAGCGAGGAAAAGCTCCCTATCGTTACGCCTACCCCACAGAGGAGATTCCCGGCATAAAGCACCAGGGCTCCTACCGCTTCAGGATAAAGCAGATCAGATGCTAATGCTTCTTGTCCGTGTACAATGTCTCAGAACATGTTCCCATGGAAGGGAAGCAGCTTTTAGCTTGGAGAAATCCAGCTTTATCTGCTCGGCTGCAGAGTGTCATTAAATGAATACCCTTGTGGAGGATACAAAGGAGGGAGGTGGGGAGAGGGGGTAGGTAGAGATGCAAACTGATGAATGAAAAGTGAGCTTTCAGACTCAGTACACTGCACCCGCCTGTGGTCAAGTGAGGTATGAAATATAGGGAGCCCAGGCAGCTGCCCACTGAGATAAGTCCCTGAAGAGGGAAGACACTTTTACCCACAAGCCGTCACTGACAGTTAAAAGACCCTCAAATAAATAGCTGATCCTTGAACAATACGGGCTTGAAAAGTACAGGTCCACTTATATGTGGTTTTTATTCAATTAATACAATGCAGTACTGTAAATACATTTTATCTTATGATTTTCTTAATAATATTTTCTTCTCTCTAGCTTACTGTATTATGAGAATACAGTATATAATACATATAACATACAAATATATGTTAATTGACTGTTTATCCGTTACTCTTCCAGTCAGCAGTAGGCTATCAGTAGTTAAGTTTTGGGGGGAGTCAAAAGCTATATTATATGTGGATTTTTGACTATGTGGGGGGTCAGCGCCCCAGCCCTGCCATGTTGTCCAAGGGTCAAGTGTATTTGAAGGGATCTAAACTAAAGTCTTTAGTGTTTATTGAAGGATTGCATTGCAGAGATTCCTTAATTCAGCTGCTTTTAAAATCAGTATGAAATGCATGCTTCCTAGATGAATATCTCCACCAGAGTCCCCTGGACTTTAATTCAGCTATACAAATCATAGTCTCTGGGGTAGAGCCCAGAAGGAAGCCCCCGACCCAGGCACCTGGGCCTGGGGGAATATCAGACATTCTAATGGAGATCCACTGCTGTAGAACTTCCAGTGGGGATTTATCACTAAAAAACTAACTGGATTTTTTCTTGTCTGAACATTGCCATTCATGCCTTGCATTTTTCCTAGTTCTTTATCATCTGGTATCATTTCCATAATTTCTGCATCTTTAAATTGCTTGTTTAGATAGGAGTATTTTCTTTTTTCCTGATATGTTTTCCAACCTGTGTTTCCTAGTGCATCACTGAATCCAAAGCTACCCTATGAGTTTCAGGTCTATCCTCTCAGTGCCCAGGCCACAATCCATAGGGGCTCTTAATAAGATTATCTTCAGAGCCTGCCTGACTTGGCACTGTTATTCCTTTCAGCCTTAAAAGAGGTTTCAGTATTAAAGAGTACCCCTACTCCCATTAAAAAGACATTCTCGTTAGCGGTGAGCAATTCGGCAATATTTATGAAACAAGATTTTTGGATTTTTTTAAAATTTTATTTTATTATGTTATGTTAATCACCATACATTACATCATTAGTTTTTGATGTAGTGTTCCATGATCCATTGTTTGCATATAACACCCAGTGCTCCATTCAATACATGCCCTCTTTAATTTTAACTGTATTTACTTACCCAGTAAATAGATAATTAGTGATATACACTAAGATGATAGTATTCAATCTATAATGGTAAAACCTTGAAAGCAACTTCAATGGCTGTTAAGTACATTTTTATGCTCCAGATGAAAGAATGTTATTAATATTTAAATGTCTTTGCCATGTAATATGAAGGGCAATTTTTTAAAACAATGTTAAATCTGATCATTTAGTTTGGGCTCTACAGCTTTTGTCCTCAAAGCTACCTGTGTCATTAAAAAATGAGTGAGAGAGAGAGAGAGAGAGAGAAAGAAAGAAAGAAAGAAAGAAAAAGAAAGAAAGAAAGAAAGAAAGAAGAAAGAAAGAAAGAAAGAAAGAAAGAAAGAAAGAAAGAAAGAAGGAAAGAAAATTAAAATTTAGAATGTGCTATAGGGAGGAAGAAAAGAGAGCAGGAAATAAAAATAAATAAAATTACTAAAAGAATATTAAAAATATTCTACCAAAACAGGTAGAATATGATTCCAAAGAGTCCATTAAACAGGCTGTCACCCAGCCCTGACCAGCAAGCCCCAGAATGTTCTCACCTACACGTAATTCATCAAGGACTCAGTGAAGTCACTGGTATAGCTGCTGGTCATGAAAGAGCTCTAAACTGTGAGCATTGCCAAAGGCAGTAGAATTTTGGAAAAGAAATCTCTGTGCCCCCCCTTCTCCCACAAAAGTTAAGAAAATAATGCAGTTTTTGGTGCTTGCCACATAAAAGCAGGCTTCCCCCTGACCAAACACTCTAGTGTAAACATGGCTGCAGGAGACAAATTGGATAAAGAGCTGTAGAAAATTCAACTATGAGAATGAATCTTAGACCACAAACTGAGAGGTGCAAAAAATAGAACATTCTTTAATTTTCTGTATTGCACTAAATTTCTATTTCAACCCCTCCTCTGCCATGGTATAGGGATACCAGATCTATTTCAATTTATCTGCCCTTCACAGCTTTTTCCCCTACACTGACTCTGAATACCAAGTCATGAGGCCTCATCATGCTGTTAGTTCAACTTGTCATTGTTAAGTCATCCTTTGTGCCCATCCACAAAGCCCCTTTATATTAACCAGCTCTTTCTATTAACTTTGTGCCATTCATGGGTCCAAAGGAATCTTCCTGACACTTCTGGGCCTTGCTAAACCCTGGAAATATCTTGCAAGAATGCCTAAGGCCCCATTTGTCTAGGCACAATTCTTTTTTGTGGCGTCTTACCACCTCTCCATAAATTCTTCCCTTTCCTGTACCCATGAACTTGCAGTGTAACTTTGCCTTTCAGTCTGTTGACTCTGGCCTCATAACCTATCGTACCCAACATGCATGGAGCAAACATGATACAGGCAGAGACTTGAAAAGTGCTTGTGCCCTGAGCATTGTGTCTCTCACTATACTTGGAAGCTGGAGACCATCAGGAGAACAAAGCAAATAAACCCGGGCTAGTGTTCTGGAGGCATGTGTCCCCTTTACTGTTTATCTCAGGGGCTGGTGTAGACATATTAATCAATGGTATAGACTAGAATACCAGAAATAAATCTACACAGTTATAGTCAACTGATACTTGACAAAAGGTGTTAAGGGAATTCAATGAATGGTCTTTTCGACAGAGATGCTAGAACAATTGCATAGCTGCATTCAAAAAGAAAAGAAAAACAACCTTAGACCACCATGGCAAACAACTCAGGGGATCAGAGACCTATATGTAAGAACTAAAAACATAATAGTTACACAAGAAAATACAAAACACATTTTACATGACCTTAGGAACAACAAAAAGAGCACAGTCCATAAAAGAACAAAAAGAAAGATGCAGTCTACTTCCTCAAAGTTTTAAAAATTTGCTCTTTAAAAACCAAAAATAAAAAGATAAGCCATAGACTAGAAGAACAGCTTTGCGGATCATATATTCACTGTTGGCCTTATCTCTAAATTGTAACAAGAATACTGATAACTCTGTAATAATAAGAGTTATATGTTAAATATTAATTTTTAAAAATATTGACACAAGATTTAAATAGACATTTCAACAAAGAAGATGTACCAATGACTAATAAGCACAAGAAGGGAAGCTCAACATCATTAGTCACTAGGGAAATGCAAATTAAAATCATAATGAAACACTGGGGCGCCTGGGTGGCTCAGTTGGTTGAGCATCTGACCCTTGATTTCAGCTCAGGTCCTGATCTTGGGGTCCTGAGATCAAGTCCCGCTATCTGGCTCCATGTTCATCAGGGAGACTGCTTGAGAATCTCCCTCTCCATCGCCCTCTGCCCTTCCCCCACTCCAACCCATGCATGCTCTCTCTCTCTCTTAAATAAATAAATCTTTTAAAAAAAATAATGAGACACTACTAGAGTGGAGACTATGATGGTAGCTCATTATAGTTTTAATTCGCATTTCAAAGAGACTGAGAGTCCTAAGTGTCAGTGAGAGTATGGAGAACACAAAATTCTCTTACATTGCAATTTTGAAAAACAGTTTGGTGGTTCCTTAAAAAAATAAACATGTACTTCCCATACTGGATGACTGCAATTCCACCCTTATTTCTCTTTTCAAAGATATGAAGATATATATCTGTACAAATGTTCATAACAGCAATTATTCATAATCACTAAAAAACTTTTAAAAATGCTTGTCAATGAATGAATAAATAAAATTTAGGATAACAACATATTGGAAAACTACTCAGTAATGAAAAAGAACTAACTATTTTTACAAGCAAAAAGGATGTGCCTGCAAAAATGTTCCATAAAGTGAAAGGAGCCAGACACAACAGATGATACAGTGTATGATTCCATTTATCTGGAATTTCTTAAAAAGCCAAAACTATAGGAACAGAAAGCACATTAGTGTTTTCTTGAGACTGGGAGTAGATGGAGAAATGACCTCAAATACACTAGAGAAAACTCTTTTGTGTAATGAAACTCCTCAAAAACTAGATAGAAATGATGCATGTACAATAATATAAATGTACTAAAAATAAATTATCTATACATTTACAATGCACAGATAATTTAGATAAAATGAACAAATTCTTAGACCCGAACTACCTAAACAAACTCAAGGAAAGAGGAAATCTGAATAGACCTTTGAGAAATAAAATGCCTAGGGGCACCTGGGTGGCTCAGTTGGTAAAGCGTCTGCCTTCAGTTCAGGTCATGATCCCAGGGTCCTGGGACCAAGCCCTGTATCAGGCTCTCTGCTCAGTGGGGAGTCTGCTTCTCCCTCTCCCTCTGTCCCCCACCCCTTGCTTGTGCTCTCTCTCAAATAAATAAACAAAATCTTTAAAAAGAAAGAAAGAGAGAGAGAAAGAAAGAAAGAAAAGAAAGAAAGAAAGAAAAAGAAAGAAAAAGAAAGAAAGAAAGAAAGAAAGGGTGAGTTAGCCTGAGTTAGTTAACAAGAAAACTCTTCAAAGAAAAACTCAGAAACAGATAATGTCACTGGCAAATTCTACACATATTAAAAAAAAATTAAAACCAATAGTTTACAAATTCTTCCATAAAGCAAAATGGGAATTCTTCCTTATTTTTCTGAGGTCAAATATTACCCTGATATAAAATCCAGGCAAAGACATCACATGAAAATAAAACAGGCCAACATTCCTGTGATGGTTGATTTCATGTGTCAACTTGGCTAAGGCATGGTACCCAGATATTTAGTTAAACATTATTCTAGATATTTTTGTGAAAGTATTTTTTAACACATATTTAACATCTAAATCAGGAGACTTTGAGTAAAGCAAATTGCCCCCCATCAAGTGAATGGGCCCATCCAATCAGTTGAAGGTCTCCCCTGAAGAAGAGGAAATTCTGCCAGCAGACTTCCTTCAGACTTAAGTGTCAACTCTTGCCTGAGTCTCCAACCTACTGGCCTGCTCTACAGTTTTGACTCGCCAGCCTCACAACCATGTGAGCCAAATCCTTAAATCAATCTCTGTCTCTTTTTCTCTCTCTCATATACACTATATATATATATATATATAGAGAGAGAGAGAGAGAGAGAGGGAGAGTATATATATACACATAATAGCATAGATAGCATAGGTGTGTTTGTGTATGTATTTATCCTATTAGCCCCTTTTCTGAAAAACCTTGAGTAACACAATCCCTTATGAATATAGATGCAAAAATCCTCAACAAGTACTAGCTAAATAAATCTAGCTAAATAAATCTATAAATGATTATATAGCATGACCAAGTAGGATTTATCCTAAGAATGTAAGGTTGGTTCAATATATGGAAATCAATGTAATATACCATATTAATAAAGGATAAAAATTCACAATCATCTCAACAAATGTTAAAAAATCATTTCACAAAAATTAATACTTTCATTATAAATACACTCAACAAATTAGAAGTAGGAAAGAACTGCCTCAACACAATAAAAAACGTGTATAAACAAATCCATAGTTAACATATCTAACGATGAAAGATTGAAACCTTTCCCTCTAAGATCAGGAATAAGATAAGAATGTCAACTCTCATGAGCCATGTCTGTTCAACACTGTTGTGGAGCACTAGTAGCATCCAGATAGACAAGAAAGAAGCAAAAATGTGTCTATTCACAGATATTGTATATGGAAAATCCTGAAGAATCCACACGCAAAAGAAGCTATTAGAGCTAATAAATGAATTTTGCAAGATTGTAGGTTACCATATACAAAGAGATACACACACATGGAAAAAGTGATGATGGAAGAGAGCAGGAGTGAAGTCCTGGAGTAAACAAGAAACAATGGAACTTAGAACTTGAGTGTTAGATCAGGCTGGTGACAGCAGCGGAAACATACCATACATAGCATGAGAAGGAATACCAAGAGTGTGAGTGTGGTTGTACAAAGGTTGGTAGATTTGATGGTGGAAGATGATGTTTCTCATTCTTCATGACTTCACTGTAAGTGTGGAGATCTGGTGGAAGATATGAGGTTTGAAGAAAGAAGACAAGTAAAACATTCTGGAAAGAGGGAAAGTGATCTGAGTAGGGAAATTTAGAAGAGTATTTGGGTACTTCTGATAAGTTGAGTCTTCACTTTATATATGCTGTTATAAATTTAAATTAAATCCTAGCAGTAAGGTTATGTGATTTCTCTAGACACTGCTTTATGGGAGCAAGAACAGAGCAGGAAGTGTTAGGTTTAAGAAACACTGAACTTTTATGAGATTCATGGTGGTAGGGAGGGGTGCAAGGGAATTGAAAGTAAATTAAAAACAAGTGATGAATGATGGGACTGCTGAAACTAAGCTGGGTAAAAGGGAATGCGTACATACACCCAGGAGAGAGTAGAAAATGGTAGGGAGAAAATGGGTTAAAAGTTCACAGAGTTAAGCTGTTGTCATGGAGGGAATGAAATAAGTGAGCAGAAATATAGGAGGTGATGGTCAGAGACATCTGAAATTTTGGAGATGGTACTGTTATTACTGGAGATGTATAAGCAATGAATATAGGACTAGATAGCCAAGGTAGAGTGGTAAAAATATGAGAGCCCACAGTATACAAGAGATCACCCCATTGCTGCTAATGTCACCAGGAATTATTCCAAATTACAAGTCAAAAGAAAACCAATGAGCCTGGTGTTAAAATTGGAAGATTGGTAGATGACAGCAATAAGAAGGAGGAGTAGGTAGTCAAGTGTGATGCTAAGTACTTTAAAGGAACAGGAGTTTTTGAATGACAAAGAACTGGAAACGACAAAGAGAATCAAGAAGCAATCCTATTTCTGGGACTTGTGGTGTAAAAAGTATACAAGTAAAATACAATGACAAATTCATAGAGTTGCAAGTAAAGCCATGGATTCAGGATGGATTCAGGATTCAAAACAAGAAAAGCGACCAGTAACTGAAGAAGTTAAAGAGATGGAGGACTTACATGCTGACAGATTATGAGATCTGGAGGGTTTTGAGTGTTTGGGGGGAATGAGGTAAAGCATAGAATGGAATCAAATTGGGGGATATATGTATTCATATAGGAAATAAGCCATCTATCTACATGTAGGAACAGGGAATTTTAGACTTCCCACAATGACTGAGGTAAACAATATAAAAAAAATGGTTCTTTCCAAATAATTTACCAGAGAAAGATAGAAATATTCTAATGATACCCTCTCTTAGAGATTAGCTGAGATAATAAATCACAGTCCCTGTGGCATGACATGGATTAGTGGTTTACCAAGAAGGAGAAGAGCTAAGGAAACACCTTGTTTCTTACTAAATGATATATGACAGCCAGGAAAAACATGTGGAGTACTAAAGCTTCTGTTTAAATTCAGAACCTATTTGTTTTAGTAAACCACCTTATGCCAGTCCTTCAGAAATGAATCTGTGGCCATTGTACTTACAAAACTGCTTTGGATTTTGCAGAAGAACTCTGAGTCTTGATGATTTTATTTTTTCCCTTAATTGGGAAAGACTTGGTCTTACTTTTTCTCAATTTTTTTGAGTCTATTCCCCTACATTTGGATAATGCAGAAGGAACAAACTGAACATTAGCATGACTCTTTAGCAAAACAGCTCTGGTATGCTTAGTGCAGTCCATGAAATTTAAAGAGAACCTAGGTAATTGGGCTGTGGAGTCCTAACATCTCCTCCACCTCTCCTACCTAAGACATTCATTTCAAATGTCAATGTTAATACTATCCCACCTGAACTTGCTAAAATTGTGCAGGAGGATTATAACCTTATCAATAAAGTCAGAATGGAAAAAAAAAACCACACTGTAAGATTTAATTTTCAGATCCCATGAATTTCTATCGATTTGGGAGTACACAGCCAAGAGTAGTGAGAAAGTAATCTGCAATTTGTATCAAGGAAGCCTATTTCAAATGCCTTTGTGTTCCCAAGCTGTTATAGTGCAGAAAAATGGTAACCCTGCTGATGGGAAAACTCATGAGACTCTTCCTAGATATTGTATTTTTCTAAAATTAGTTTTAAATGTAAGAATAAGAGGTAGTGATAACCTAGTAATGCTGTGAATGTATATATATTTTTAAAAAAATATAAGTGAAGCAGTGAAGATTAAAAAAAAAAAAAAGATCACATTCAAAATGACCTTACAAGAAAACTTACATGAGGGAGAAAGGTTTCTTGTAATTTTATCTTAGAATTTATCCTTCAGGCTTTAAACGGTCAATTATTAGAATTAAATAAGAACAAGTAAAAAAAATAACTTCCAAAAAATGAATTTTGCCTAGAGATATGGCATTGTATATTCCCATGAATGTCTGATTTTTCAAATTGAACTGGAATAAAAGCAGATGAGTAAATTTAGAGAGTCAGACAAGTGAGGATCATGCAAACAGTTCCTTCAAACATAGTGTTTACTCAGTTTCCTTTATAATATCTAATTTGGGCACTTATACTTCTAGATCAAGGGTAAATAGAACAAAGAGTGAAGTAAATGAATAGTGATGCTTTTTTCTCCATCAGATTCACATGGTGGGAAGAATACACATGTAGCAAAAACATGGTCTCTGTCAGCAGAGAACTCATCCTCCACTTGCAGAGAGAACTTACATAAAATGTACATATAGAAATCTAAAAGTTGCTCAAAAGAGTTCTTAGAGTTCAACATTGCTCAGTGTAAGTTGGAGGAGGCTATAATCCAGAAGGGAGGTTGCCTTAAATAAATGAAGGGATATGGTCTAGAAAGGAGGTGGTTTTAAGTGTAAGAATTTGAACAAAGCACAACCAGATAATGAAAACCTCAGGTACATAGGATGCATCACTGTTTCTGCTCAAACAGTAGGTTTGCCTCAAATAATACATTGGTATGCCTGAATTTGACAAAATGGAAACATGTTCTTGCTGACTTAATAAGTTCTTTTGAAAATACATTTTTTTTTTCATTTCAGTTGCTACATCATACTAAGAAAATCAATATTTCTCTGGAGTCTCTCAAAAAAGTAATGTCTATACATTTTTTGTTCTTAAAATCTTTTGGTTTATAGAGTTCTTTGACCTCCAAAATGCAAAAACACATACAACCAAAATGAATTTTGCATACATTTCTGGATAGTTATGGATTCCCTGAATCATTCTTGGATCAATACACCAGGTTAAAAGTCTGTCTATTGCTATTCGGTAGTGCATAGTTTCTATAAAAAACAAAAACAAATACAATGAAATGCACAAATTTCTCTCTCTAAAAACTAACATTTTAGGTTTATATTGATTAATATATGGTCATTCCCTCTAGTATTTTTCAAAGTATTTTTATGAAGAATGTGAAACAAATACAAAAATAGAATATATATGAACTCCCACACCCAGCTTCAGCAATTATGAACTCATGGTGAACTACATTGAATCTATGCCCCTTCTACTATCTCATCACCCATATTATTTTGAAGCAAATCTCATCTACCACATAATTTCATTCATAAATATTTTAGTATGCATTTCTAAAAGATAAGGACCATTTTCAGATCTAAGAACAATACCACTGCCATACCAAAAATAATGTATTATTTCTTAATATAATCAAATTACTACTAATGTTCAAATTTCCAGTTGTCTGACAGAAATCTTACCTATTTTTACCATTTATTAGAATCAGGATTCAAATATTACCCCCATACTGTAATTAGTTGACATCTGTTTCAAATCTTTTTTACCCTATATTTTCTCTCTCCCTTTCCTCTATCTCTGTCCTACAATTTATTAGTCAAATAAACTGGGCCATTTTTTCTGTGGAGTATTATAAAATCAAGATTTTGTTGACTACACTCCATGGGATAGATTAACATGCTCCTTTGTTATCTAAATTTCTTATCAATTAGAAATTCGATCTAGAAGTTTGATCAGACTTGATCAGATTTTAAGTCTTTTTTAAGACTTTTATTAAAAAAGTTTCTTTTCTAATGTTTTTCCATTAGAAAACAGAAAATATCTGGTTGTTGCTCTTTTTCTTTAAAGATTTTCTTTTTATTTGAAAGGGGGGAAGGGTAGAGGGCAAGGGCAAGGGACGCACACTCCGTGCTGAGCACAGACCCCAACGCGGGGCTCAATCTCAGGACCCTGACATCACAACCTGAGCCAACATTAAGAGTAAGACGGTTAACTGACTGAGCCACCCAGGTGCCCCCTCTCTCTTTTTTGATGTAGGCAGTCTTTGATGTTGAATGTCTAGATTCAGTTCTTGATTAGAGATTGAAAATGTTGATATTTTAATATTAACATTCATTTTTATTCATCACTTCCCTTCATTTATTTGGTTACTCAATTACACAATGGCACAGCAAAAGCAGAATAAATACTTGACTTTCTTCCTTTATTTAGCAGTTTCCAAATAATGAACTGGTTTTTACTATTCTTTAATGATAATCATTATTTTATTAAGATCTCCTATTTAATCATCAGGAAAATGCAAATCAAAACCACAATAAGATACCACCTTACACCTGTCAGAACAGCTAGTATCAAAAATATATAAGAAATAAGAAGTGTTGTTGAGGATGTAGAGAAATGGGAACTCTCATGCACTGTTGGTGGGAATGTAAACTGGTGCAACCACTATGGAAAACAAATTTTCCTCAAAAAACTAATAATAAAAATATCATATGAGGGATGCCTGAGTGGCTCAGTTGGCTAAGTATCCAACTCTTGATTTCAGCTCATGTCATGATCTCAGGGTTGTGAGATGAAGCCCTGTGTTGGGCTCTACACTGAGCATGGAGCCTGCTTAAGATTTTCTCTCTCCCTCTCCATCTGCCTACCCCCTACCCCATCTCTCTCTCTAAAAACAACAACAACAACAAAAACAAACAAAAAACATATGAACCAGTAATCCCATTACTGGATATTTACCCAAAGAAAACAAAAAAACACTAATTGAAAAAGATATACACACAGAGGATTAAGAGGTACAAGTGTCCAGTTATAAAATAAGTAAGCCATGGGGATAAAAAGTACATCATAGAATATCATCAATAATATTGTAACAACACTGTACAGTGACAGATGGTATCTTTACTTATCATGGTAAGCACAGCACAATGTATAGAACTGTCAAATCACTGCATTATACACCAGAAACAAAAATAGTGTGCAACTATACTTCAATTAAAAAAAGGATTTAAACACATTTGATATGTTTTAATATATTCCTGTTATTGTCTTTATAGATGACAAAATTTCCACATCATTGACCAATGGGAGCCTTTTAAAAAAAAAAAAAGATTTATTTTTAGATAGAAAGAGAGAGAAAGTTCAAGCAGGGGGAGGGACAGATGGAGAGGGGGAGAGGGAGAGAGAGAATCCTCAAGCAAACTCCCTGTTGAGTGTGGAGCCCAATGCAGGGCTCCAGCCCATGACCTTGAGATCATGACCTGAGCCAAAATCAAGAGTCAAACACTTAACCAACTGAGCCACCTGGGCGCCCAAGTGGGAGCCTCTTAAAGTTGACTCCTGGATGATTGTGACTTGACTTTTGCTTTTTACTATAAAAATATTTTCACATAGCAGGAACCTAATGAATAAACAAAGAAAGGAAAGCTAGTCATCAATTCATAGTCACTAAATGGGCACTTACTACTTGTAAGCTTAAATTTAAGGATGTAACAGGAGAATACAAAGACACTTTGTATGGAAAATAATTGTGGAAACAAAACATACAAATATGGATTATATAAAAGATAATGCCTCCTTGAACTGAAAAGTTAGAGCCCAGTAAGAGGCACAGATAATAGGTACCACGAACTTAAATGAAGAGAAAGTTTCCAAAGCACTAGAGTGCAAAGTTGCTGCTGTTGTCGTTCAAACTATACCCAAAACAATCAAGGAGCCCCACTGACAGGATGGTTAATGTCAGGTTCAGCTTTTGCTGAGAACTTGTGTTCTACCTGGTTAAAGTCCAACTCTGTGTACAGTTTCTGTGATCAAAGAATGTAAAACATTCAGCAGTTTACTCCATATTTTGTTTCATTCTCTACAAGGTTGTGTTCACCTGTATATGTTCCCTGAATTTATGCCTTTGTATGATATCTAGTAATTAACAATGGTTCATTTCTCTCCTCTAGTAATAGATTCCACCTCTGATTAAGCAATGTTATTTCCAGAAAGAGTCCAGCCAGTCAATGTCAAATGAGAGCAGAAATATGTCAGTATGGGAGAGACAACTACTGATCTCATATTATTAAATAATATACTTTTTAATGCAACAGGAATTTAAAATGAGACTCTGCCTCATCTCTGGCTGATTCCCCAAAGGCCTAGACTAATACAAAAAATGTTAATTATCCTTGTATGGAGAAATAAGGTGCTAGACCTGCTAGTCAGGACATGGAAAGAGATTGTAAAAATGTCCATACTGCCTTTACCTTATACCTACTTCAAGACTATAAAAGGCTTTCGGTGAGAAGGATAGAAGGGAAAGGATGGTATTTGAAGAAAGGGGTTAATATTAATTTACTTTATGTTCTTGCTCTCCATAGAAGTGGGGATTGGAAGGCTTTTCAATCACCTGTGTCCAACCAGACAGGCTTCAAAGGGAGTCTTCGGAGTATTTGCTGTATTTCTTCTGGAGAATGGGGATTGGTGGCTTGGTTTCTGATGCACTCCTGAGAAATATGGAAGTGACAGCCTGTCCATGACCAACAGAATAAAGAGAGAGGATTTATTTAGAGAGAGCAATTACTGTGCTATTTATATTGCCAACCATGAGGAAAAGTAGAGGCAGACTTCCTCAACTCAAATTAAGACAAAAGGATTGCAGAGGACCATTCAGTGACCCTGAAGGATATTCATATGGAATATAAGGACCATGGTGACTAGCGTTTGCCTCACACTTGAGTATCTAAAGTTGAGAATCTATGGTTCCTGAACTGTGGAGTATGGAGGGCTGCGTTGAAGATCAAGTTGCCTTTTCCTTCACATTTTGTAAAGTAAAAACCTGCATATTTTCTGGGAATTTGATGTGGACCCCCAGGAAGTGAAGTGGACTGAGGTCTTCTTAAATTCATACAGAAGACCATAGAAAGAGATAAAGGGGCTCCAATTATAACAAGTGGAAGGTGAGTCATACTGACCAACCAAAGGAGAGGCAATATCCAGGAGGAACAAAGAACCCCAGCCTAGAAGATATTTGAAGAACCTGCAAAAACATCCCTGAATAAAAGTCAACCTTGGTCAATCCATGCCAAGAGGACACTGATACTAGACTGCATCTATACTAGCCATGTAAAGCTCTACCCTTCTTCTTCTAACTTTTTCTCCCCCAGGTCCAACCCTGAAGGGGTATAGATCAGCAGCAAACCAATGAGAGAGGTGGTGAATGAAAAGAGTAAAAAAGCCAACCAAGACCACTTTTTCCACTGCAGCCTCCCAAACTTGAAGCATGCTGGATCATGATGAGGAGGAAAGTTTTAGCTTTGAATGATTTCAGAGTTGTGACATCACATCGCCAATGCTTGAGCACTAACACAGTTCATTTTATTGTCTCAATATAACTGGGATAGCCAAGAGTTCTGCCTGAGATTAATCCAGGGACTGAGGGACAGGGGAACCATAAAGAAAGTTTAGTGGGAAAAGGCAAGAAAGAATAATGTTGTTTTCAAGATTGCACCTTATTAAGTTTAGCTCTTTCCAAAATTGGGATATGTTCAACTATTATATCAAATGGGTAGGAAATAAAGGATAAGCCCATGGAGGAAGCATAGTACCTAGTAGATTCCTAATTTAGGCCACATGTGACAATATTTTATTAGACATATAATTATTCGAACTTTGATCATCTACTGTATGCCAGGTACTGTTTTGAGTTCTGATGATATAACAATGAATAAGACACATGGATCTCTCTTTTAGTTAAACTTAAATTCTAGCAGGTGGAGGTAAGATAAATAAAAAAAATTAATGGGACGCCTGGGTAGCTCAGTCAGTTAAGCATCTGACTCTTCATCTCAGCTCAGGTCTTGATCTCAGGGTCATGAATTCAGGCCCTGTGTAGCCCAGCAAGGAGACAAATAAAAAATAAATAAATAAATAAATAAATAAATAAATAAATAAGTAAAATTTTAAAGTGTGGTA
>NC_138374.1:20765294-20778542 GCF_054177405.1 Leptonychotes weddellii | reverse complement strand
ATGGCATATGTTTGTGGGTAGAGAGGCTTAAGAGAGCTAATCATGAAAAATCTCTTCAAAGAGATAATAGAGGAGCTGAATACTGAGAAAACCAGACCTGAAAATCTGGAGGATGGGTGTTCCTGGTAAAAAGAATATCAGATGTAAAAGGCCTCAAGACAGGGAAAAGCAGGGTATATTTAAGGAGTGAAAAGAAACCAATAAGGCTTGAGCAAAGGAATCAGAGGGACAGTGAAAAAAGACTGTGAGAGGCAAAAGTACATAAGATCTTGAGATCACAATAATGCTGAGTACTTTTGAGATGTCAGAGTTGGGGGTATTGTGCAGACCAGTTACGGAGATTAAGATTACTTCAGATCACAAGATGGCACCACACATCTGACAGCCTTTTGAATTAGAATAAACCATGAAACATGCCCTAGTAAATCTATGAATAAGCAATTGCTTGCTGCACTAAGCACCATGTGACTCTTGAAATGCTCTCATTTTCATGCTATAATTACCATTGAACACAACTCAGAGCACATCATCATGCATCTGCGTGTCATGGGCCTGCTAAGGCATGAATCCAACTAGAAAGAAAACCATCTATCTCA
This sequence comes from Leptonychotes weddellii, assembly GCF_054177405.1. Lineage (NCBI taxonomy): Eukaryota > Metazoa > Chordata > Mammalia > Carnivora > Phocidae > Leptonychotes > Leptonychotes weddellii. Next base: position 20,777,946 of record NC_138374.1, on the reverse strand, counting down.
GATGTACTCTCACCTTGTAACACACCAGTTAATTTCTGACATCAGGAGTGAGGAGATGAGTTCCCAAGTTATCTCAGACTAGCCACTGGATATAGTTGTCTAGACAATGATGGCTGATGAGTTCCTAAAGCCTTCAAAGCAGCCTCTCCATCTAAGCTTTAATTCTAAGATAATTGCTTTAAAATTATTGCCTCTCCATCAGAGCTCTTTGCTGAGGTTGTTTTAAATTATCTGTCATGGTAGGATACAATATTACTATATTTTCTATAATCCCAGATTCTATGCATCTTCATTGCAAAGTAAGTATTTTTTTTAATTGTCTATAATATTTAAAAATCTCTTTCATTCATATGTATATATATGAGATATATATGTGATAATATGTGATATATATTATTTTAAAATATATTTTTATAAATTGTATATATTTCTATATATATTTTCTATATATAAATATATACTTGTGTGTATGTACATATATATATATGTATATATATTGCCCTTGCACAACTACAAAATGCTCTTATGAGTTCATTTTGAGAGAGAATAAAGATTTACCTTACTATGTCTCACCTTAGGCAGACTTACATGATCTGCCCTACTCTCCACATCCCTATGGAAGGATGAAATGCAAAAAAATACCATATAGGATTAACTGTGATTGGCAATGTGCCTTCTAACAAAGAAAGATTAAGACTTAAAATAAACTACCACGAAGAAGTAAGCAAAATTCTCCTAAAGCCCAGACTGGTGTCTGCAAGGTTAGTGGTTAGAAAAGTCTTTGGACTTAGTCTATTGTTTTTCACAAAGAATTAGCCTGAAGAGATCTAGAGATTTCTGTTGTAACTTCTGAAGCTCCTTGAAAATATTATAACTTAATCCCCCATCCTTACCAAAGTCCCAGTAAACTTCCTAGGGCAGTCAGCCAGGAAGAAAAAAAAAAAAAAACACCTCATAGAATGTAGACTTCTTTAATACAGGAATCCCACTCCCCAAACTTCTCAAATTTTTTACCCATTGGACCATTATAGCTCCAGAAATGTACAGAACCTAATGCCATGAATCCCTCTACAAGGGACTGGTGAGAGTCATTTCAGGTTTACTATGTTTGAAATCTGCGTGGGCAAGTTCATCAGTTCTTTATTTCTTTTACCATCCTCTTAATTCTTTGATTTCTTTCTGATATTCACTAAAATTTTGTCAGTCCTGGAGACTGCGGACATTTGCATATCCAAGTGGTAGTCAGTGGGTGCTTTTCAGTAGCCTGTGAAGATGCTTCTATTATTGTTTTCCAAGCAAGTTAATTGAGCCCAGGGTCCTCTAGGACAAAGGTCATGCCTGAGTGCACTGTGAATTGTGCTGGTTCTCACCAATATTCTAGGGCACATTATCTTTGGCTTCCTTTTGGGTAAAATAAGGAGTGCACAGAGTAGATGCTCATTAAAACTTAGTCTCCTCCCCCTTTCTTAACTGAGATCTTTCTCCTTCTGGGAATCTCTAATTAGGATGCCAAGATGGGCACTAGTGAGGAACTGGTGTTGATGGCTACTCTTACAACCAAAATACACGGTGCAGCTTCACACAATGCCTGTTACATGGTAGTTACTCCATCATTACCCACTGAGGAAACACATGAATGAATCTTTTAGACAGTTGGCACCATTTTAAACGTACAATACTTTCTAGCAAAATATATAATCCAGGGGATGTGTGTTTCTAAATTAAAATTACACACCTAATTTTTCATGAATTCAGCTCAAGAAGTATTCATTAAATGAGCAGAAGTAGGGTGAGGCACAGATAAGACCTGATTGTAACCCTCAAAAGAATCTGAAGCTACATCAGAGAGACAGACGTGTAAATAAAATGTGTAATGTGGTAGGAGGCACACCACTTTATAGAGCTGGCACGGCAGCAGGACGAAGAGGGAAATTTCAGCTTGTGTGGCTCCAGGAAGGTTCTTAAAAGAAAGGGGTAAGTAAGTACCCACCAGGCGGATCAATTCTGGGGCAAAGGCACTGCAATCACTGGAAACAGCATGTGTCAGGGCACAGAGCCATGGCAGCATGGTACATTTGAGGGTTCTAAGTGGTTTCCTATGGCTGAAGAAATGAGAAGCATGTTTTGTTTGTTTTTAATGAAGATGAACAGATAGAGTCCAGGACACGAATTTCCTTACATAAAGAGTTTAGAGTTTATCTCCCCCAGAGAAAATGAAGGACCATTGAAGGTTTTTTAAAGTGGGCTAAGACATTGCTAGATTTGAGCTTTAGAAAGATCATAGGGTAATAAATATATATTAGAGGTGGGTTAGACAGGAGTTTGAGGGATTAGTTGCAAAACTATGGGTAAACAGAGCATAATGTATAAACTTGTCAAATCACTATTTTGTATACCTAAAACTAATGTAACATTGTGTGTCAACTATACTTCAATTGAAAAAAAATTAAATTACATGAGATATAATTATTTTAGGCAACTTCACTTAAAATGCTTTTTATCATCTCTCAATATAGGTGGCCATATAATTTATAATCCCAGAGGATGCCTTTTATGGTGAAATTGGGTGCCATTAATAATTACCAGAGAATAACAGAAGTAAACCAGAATTGTCCCAACAAACCAGGACACAGGCTGATCTTAAATTTAGAGTCCCTCAGGTACTCAATGGCACTGTTTTCTTGAGGGTCTATATTCCCATGTTTTTCATGCATTGCTTTCTTGTCTATCTCCCTCACTTAACTCTATGGTCACTAAAGACAGAGTATCTTTCCTTACATTTCTAGTCCCTAATATTGTACCAGCCCATGGGAAGCTCCCAATAAATTTGACTGAAGTTGACTGACAATCGGTAAATTGGAATTCAATTCTAACTGGATTTAGAAGAGTTGATACTGGATTGCATCAGACTGAAAAGAATTTTTCATGTTAAGTTATTGACATTCTTGCTCTTGGCTACAACATCCATTCAGTAAATGGCCTTAACTTCTCTGAAACCTTAGTTTGTAGTCTGTAAAGTGTTGATAGGTATTTCTGACTTTCCATATAATACAGAAAATCAGATGAGACAACAAATAGGAGAATGCTGTGTACATATGAGAGTTAACTAGTTTTTTCCATCCACTATGTTCCTAGAACATTGTTTCTTTATTCTATTCTCCATAGCCATTTGCACAGATGTAGCAATGACTTAAAATTTTAAAAAATCAGAAAAGACTTGGAGAAAATTATTTTTTCTCAGTTTTGCCTTTCAGCCCCCTACCAATTTTGTACTTTGCTAACATAGCCAGTATGCCTTAGATTTTCTTACAACTTTAGAAAACATTAATTCTAAAAACTCCAGCAGCTGAGTTTTCCTCCCATCAACATCTATTCAACCAAAACTACAAACTAATAGTCATTACTGCTTTGTCTCACCAGAATTCTGCATAGGATTTTTCTTCACAAATAAAGTATCTGACTTGCAAGGAAGACTATACATGCTAATCCCTGCTGTGTTCTCATACTTTCAGAAAAAAAGGGTCCCTTATCAAGCCAACTAGCTATTTTTGCTTTCAGAGAATGAAGATTTTTTTTTAATGTTAGTTTGAGGCTGTAACAAGATCCATAAAATCCTAATGCAACTTGAATTTGATGGGCTTGATAAGATTAGTTTTAATGTTAAAGCTACTCCAAACAGGCCTGGAGAGGAGGAAAAAAAAAAAAAAAGTCTGTATTCATTTAAGAACAACACCAATACAGAAATTAGAGTTACCTTTTAAAATATCCTCATTTGGCAGGGACCTGGGTGGCTAGGCTGTTTAAATGTCAGACTCTTGATTTTGGCTCAGGTCATAATCTCAGGGTCTTCAGATGGAGCCCCGCATCTGGCTCTGTGCTCAGAGGGGAGTCTGCTGGAGATTCTCTCTCTCCCTCTCCCTCTGCCCCACCCCTGCTCTTACGTGCCCATGTGCACACATTCTCTCTCTCTCTAAAATAAATAAATTAATCTTAAATCTATTTTTTCTAAAATAGATAAAATATCCTCATTTGATTCTTTATCATGACCTAAGATTATTTTAGCTAATAGTTTTTCCTACCGTGTTTGATAATCTTCAATTATAGATATTTTGTTTATTTTTGGTGATTAAATTTATCAAAATGACCAATCTTATTCCCCTACATTTCTCTTCTTTCAAATGATCATGCCTGTGTGGTGATGGTAATCAACTAACTCTCTGGAATTGGAGAATTATTGATCAGGTACCTGTAGCAGAGCAAAAATTAGTATTTATTAGGAAAGAGGCCAGACTGGAGATCCTGTCCAATTTTTTTAAATGACAACAAAACTGTCTTGAGATTATTGCCCATTTGGTAACTAGCTCTTAACATCTAAGTACTGCTTTCCTGCAGAACTCTTACTAAAGACAAAAGGTTCTGGCTCAAAGAGTTTTTATAAACTTTAAAAATAAGATTGATCCCTGCTTGGTTGGTTTTTTATCACTGAAGATGAGGGTATGTTCCTCAAACCTTCCTCCACTCAAAGAATGAAAATGAGTAAGAGCTCCAAAATCCTCTCTGACATTTTACAGCAGGGATGGGGAAAGGAAAAGAAAAGGAGAGAGGACCAATATCAAAAGCATCCCTTCAAAAGTAGATTTAAACTCCACCACTCAGATATTCTATGACAAGCACTATAATTTCTTTCACATTATCTTATGGGCAGGGGTTATAAGGGAGGTTGGTAGATATTCCAGTTTTCAGAAACTGATGCTCTTCCTCACTGAAGAGCAATGTCTGAGCACTTACAGTGAAGAAAGCCTTGTACTGTCTAAGAAGAATCATATGAAATGAAAAACTCATCTCTGACCTCATAAAGCTTTATGATCCTTTGGAGGAAGCATATATACACATGTACAACTTTTGTAAACCTCTACTGAATTAAAGGCAGAAATTAATTCATGGTCAATTGTTTTATATTTAAATTATTTTCATTAATTGAGGTAAAGGTGGGGAAAATCACTATTTTTTCAGCCAACAAAGTCACTACCTATGATAGGTGCTAATTGCAATGTAAGGATACAAACTGGCTTTGAGATATATTGACAGAGAACAAGACTGAGATCCCTAAGATCTTGACTTTCATCTGGGCTCTGTCGCAAAAGAGCTGTGTGACCTTGAGCCAAGGCACTTCTCTTCCTTGGACTAAGATTGTCACACCTAGGGAGATAGAGATTACATTTTTATGTTCTTTGAATTCTAAAAGTCTGTGATTCATGGTGCCAGAGCACAGTTAGTATCAGTCAATATCTAGGCTACCATATCTCATTGAGGTCTTTTGGTGCCATTAACATACTATTTTCCCACATTAGGGTTGCTTACAGGAGGTGGACTATTCCTTCACAGTTTATATACAATTTAGGATCCCCTTACACAATATTCTTGGGTGATTAAATTTTAATTAATGTTAATGGGTAAAATTCTAGATGTCAGATAATTGGACAAATATATCGAACTTAGTCCTCATTATTTCTTTAGGGGAACCATAAATAAGAGGTCCCAAAGGGAGAGCTGACCTTCAACTTCATTTCTGCATATACAACATTTCAATATTTTGAATAGATCCAAAATGCAAGCAGAAAGAATATTTTCATCTTCCATTACCATGTGTGAAGCAAGACATCTCTTTAAATAGAAAAACTACTTTGGAATTCTGTTTGCTGGCTGTGGATACTGATTAGCTCTCTGTGGAAGAATTTTTGTTTCAAGTATAAGAAGAAAAATGCTTGTAGTCACTAATGAGTACTCCCATGTGGGAATGATAAAGATCCCCGTTACATTTTGTCCATAGGCTGCCCAAAGCCTGGGCTATATCCTCTGAGGTTTGAGGGTGAGATTCCAGGCTGAGGCCTGAGGTAATTTAGACAAATCATTGGAAATGATCTTAGCTATGCTAATACAAATGGGTTTAATTGAAACATTTGGTTTAAGGGCCAAAGCAAATAAAATATTGTGAGATGTTTCAATTATACTGATTGGTTCTCTTGAAAGAAAGGTTTCATATGCAATAATTTCATTCTATGTTCCATTTGCATCTCTGAGCTCTTTGGAAACCCATTCAATGTCAAGTTTCCTTGCTATCATGAAGGGAAATTAGATCTCACTGTGGTATGGATGACAAGCACCATTTTATTGAAGCACATGTTTACCTGACTTATGCATGTGGGCAGGGGCTCCAATTTTCTCTAACAGTCGTCTTCAACCTGGGTTGCACAAGATAATTCACTGGGATCAAGGAGAAAATATTAACAGGTATTTGTGTTTATTTTTAATAAAAAAAAATAAAAAGGTAAGTTTTACTAGTATTTATATTGCTTCTGTGGTTGCTGTTATGTTTACTGGTGCTTACCCAGCATATGTGATAAGAGATGTCCTGATAGAAAAGGTGACTTAAAAAGTCAAAGGGTTTAAAACTACTAAGTATTTACCCAAAGACTATGAAAACAAAAATAGTAAAAGATATACATACCCCTATGTTTATTGCAGCATTGTTTACAATAACCAAATTATGGAAGAAGTTCCAATGCCCACTGATAGGTGACTAGATAAAGAAGATGTGGTGTGTATACATATACACACACACACACACACACACACCTACATACATTGGAATATTACTCAGCCATAAAAAACAACAAAATCTTGCCACTTGCAACAACATGGATGGATCTAGAGAGTGTAATGCTAAGTAAAATAAGAGAAAAACAAATACCATACGATTTCACTCATATGTGGCATTCAAGAAACAAAACAAAGGAAAAAAGAAACAAACCAAAAACCAGACTCCCTGCTGGTTACAGGGGAGGGGGGTGATGAGTGAAACAGGTGATGGGGATTAAAAGCACACTAATTGTGATCAGCACCGAGTAATATATAGAATTGTTGAATCACTATATTGTACACCTGAAATGAATATAACACTGTATGTTAACTGTACTGGAATTTTAAGTCAAAGGATTTAATAAAGGCACTTCAAATTCCTTGTTTATTTTCAGTGTTTTGCAACTTAATTCATTTCTGTTTTTCCAGTTAAGACAAATAATAGGGAAATTAATTTTGCTAATTCTCACTAAATGTCTGTGTGGCTTGAAAAATTAATAGAAAGGCATTGCTAATTAAATAAAATATTTATAATGCAAGCACAAACAAATAACAAGAAAACGTCAAAGGACACTTCTCTTGGAATTAATTTAATTCCCCTCCCCTCCACTTTTTATCCTGTACCTGACGTCTGAAAGTCTTTACCTTATTCTCTATTATTCCAAATCAAAATTTTCTTCGGCACTCACTTCAGGTTCCATTTTGTCCATGATATCTAAACCTCTGATTACAGACTTCCAGGGATTGACATCACCTTAGCTAAACTTGGGGCAGAAACTGCCATTCTTACTCCTTTGATCATGAAATATGCGTAGTCTTATGCTAGCTCTTCTACTATTATTTAACATTGAGTTTTTGTGTCTTCTTTCTCCAGCTGCTATGAAGGATATGAGCTTTGTGTTTTCCAATAGAGGAATTTCTGTCCAATAAAACTTTCTGCAATGAGGAAATGTTTTAAATCTGCACTGTCCTACATGGTGACCATGGGTCACAGGTGGCCTCCTGAGCATTTGAAAAATCATTAGTGCTGCTGAGCTTTTATTTAGTTTTAAATTATTTCAATGTAAATAGGTTCATGTGCCTAGTACCTATCATATTAGATCCCCTGGCTCTAAAAACATGGCCATGGTCTTCTGAATATAGTGAGTGTTCATTTTTACTCCTTTGCTCCAAAAACAAGAAAAGCCTCATCCAGTTACTCCCCGTGCCTCAGTGCCCCCCTGACTGAAATTCTCATATCACTTATTAGTGAATCCTTTTCCTTACTTGGAAGCTGCTTTGCGGTCAAGTCACTAAGCAGTTTAGGAAAGAGACTTCGTCACAAATATTCTACCACATTCAGCTTTACATTTGTCACTATATAGATGATCTTTGAGAAAATATTTAATTCTAAACTCTTTTCACTCTTAATCTTCACCTTCCTTTTTCATATGTTACACACGCAAAAACAGTTTAATATCCACCTCATTAAAATGCGTAATTGGAAATAAAAGTATGGATCACTTACACACAGAGAGTATTTTTATGGCATCATGATTTAGTTCAGAATATCTGTGCCTTTTTTCAGAATAAAACTGACTTCTACATTAACATTCCCACACCAACTGACTGTTATCAAACCACAAGCTCACAGAAATTAGACAGTAAAGAGAAAGGCCTCAAGCAAGAGAGAGTAAAAAGGAACTTCATATTTTATCATTTTAATTTTTCAAAAGTAATAACATATATATTGACATGGAAAATTTGAATGTATACAAATGAAAATGTTAATGGTAGTTTTATCTAAAGGGTAGAATTTCTAATGGTTCTTTTAACATATTCATGTATTTCAAGCGCACTAACATAAAAATTGAATATATTTTGCATGTGTAATGAAAACACCCATAAAAATAAAATAATGAATGCATATACATTTTGTAGTCTGGTATGTTGATTATATATCAAACTATTAGGAATTTAGTTATCTGATACTTTGCATTGCACTTCTTCCCCGATTTCAGAGGTCACACCTTTGGACACATACCTCCATCGACCTAAGGGAAGCTCACGCACATCTGCTGTTGGCCTTGTGATTGGAGCATATCGCTGAAGCAGCCATGTCTGGCGCTGCTTTCTACGGTATCACCGATTCAACATTTTCCAAACTCTTCACTAAACTCTTCTAGTCTAGCAAGTCTTTGAATCTCAAATAGTTCCTGTTCCTTCATCTCAAACAGTTTTCTCTATATTTGTGCCTTACATTCCATCACTTAGCCTGCCATTGTAAACTGCCTGACCTTCTACTGTCCTTCATGTGCTCTCAGAGCCAACCCCTTCATTAGCAGGGAAGACTGAAAGAAAACCACAATCCGAGAGATACAGCTGCAGGGGCCTGGAACAGGGAAACTAGGGATTCTGAGTGCTGGTACCAGCTTTACCATTACCACATTCATTCATCAGTATTTTATAAAGTACGTGGTACATGCCAGGCATATGCTCCATATGTGTGGAATGGTAGTAGGAGGGAAAGACCCAAGTCCCTGCCCTGCTGTTTGACCCTGGCTGAGCCATGTCACTTCTCTCAACTTGTGCTCTCTCTCCTGTTCTGGAGGAGTTGGGAGGCTCTCAAAGGTCCTCTTCAGCTCTAGATCCTACAGATTTATAGCTTCTTTTTTCTCCATTAACTCAGAAACAGAAGACCATGCCTGTGCCCACCCAAAAACAAACACACAATTTGGGGGGAAAGATAAAGGAAAGATGAATGTGAACTCAGAAGTTTCTAGTGCTGAGGTGTGCCCTGTGAGAGTCCTCCAGCATCTCTAGGAATAAATGCGGCAGTAGTAATGACATTTCCTGTTAATGACCTCATAAATATTTTTACTACCTTGTCTTGAAATCCTAGCCATTATTGAGTCAAGTTAAAAGAAAATGAAATCATCTCATGCTATCTGGTATCTGGCTAGGATAATGGCCAATGCTGTCTAGGAACAGGATCACTTACAATGTATTTCTTTTGTGTATACCCTTATTCTAGAGTGCAATGGCTTCAGGTCAACACAGATACCTAAAACTGTGCATCTTTTGGTCACACACTCAGATATAGCCTTCGATTTCTATTGCTCAGAATGTCCATGTGATTGAAAGTATGGTTCCCACACAGGTCATTAAATTAATTTCTCCTTGCTGAGGCTATCATTAACAGACCTCAACTGTCTGTGTTAAAAGTTCATGGTCATATACATATATCTCAAGGGATCAAGTTAATGATCTGAGATGTTATGACATTGAGCAAGGTGAGGAACGAGGGGTTAGAATCACACACACAAAAAATTATATGAGAAATGTTGTATGGTCTCACTAAAGTAAACTATACTAAGTACACAATCATGAGATTTAAAATGAAATGCAATGAGGAAAATCTTCCCATGCCTGATCTGTAATTAATTGGTGTTCTTTTCATGCAATGTTGAAAGTGTTAAAGGACCTGCCATCTCTAAAGAGTGTAATTAGCAGAACCTGGTCTACAGATGGGGGACTTTAGTTAGCAGAACTGCCCCTTACTTACAAGGCAGCTGTTTCACGGTGGACATAACTCTAGAGATGTTAGTGCATACAGAGGATTTTCAAGACATTTCACTTGGAACTGTGTTGTGTAATTTCCCTTTGATATCCCCTTAAGAAAATCTTCCGTAAAGATGTACATGACTGTTTCAAACATTTTGGAGTTGTTATGTGGCCATTTGTTTGTACCACTGTGCTAAGACCAGGACATTTCTGCGGTGAGAGCAAAACGAGCCAGTTTTATTTAGATTACCCATTAATGTTGGTGAGGTGGAACAATGAAGTAGAAATTGCAGTATTGACTTTTAAGTCTAATATGCAAAACTTACAAAATATCTTTCCTATTGCCCTCTGAACAGTAATGATTTCTGATCTGAAATTAGATGCAAACAATTCGGAAGACTGATTTTATTATTACCATCTGTTCCTATGGTGTACTGGAGACTGTTTCTGTGCCCCAAATCCAGTGATTTCAAATCATTTCTGACCACCTTATATGTTTCTTTCCACCCCAACCCATGGAGGGTCAAAGTATTATTTATTATTATTATTGTTGTTGTTACTATTATTAATTTTAGTAGCATGAAATTAAATAATGTAAAAGGATACCAATTAAGAACATTTAATTTTAAGGAAAAGCAAATCTGACTGCATTTCAATTTTGGTAAAATAGCTTAAGCATTTGATATTTCAGAATTTCCTTCCCTATTTATACTATTCTTTTTGGCTCATTCAAAATGGATTTTTTAAAATTATTTTTTGAAGTGACTACACCCCTTTTTATCAAATGTTTTTATCTGGAAAATTCTGAGAGACTGCTTGTGTCTTAGGAAGACATGACATGATGGAAAGTGGTCTTTGGAGTTTTACAGACCTGAGTTCAAATTCTGATTTAATTTTAAAATTTCAATCTTTTTATCTTTTTAACTATGTGAAGGGAGAGAGAGGAAAGATGGTGGAGTAGGGGACCCTATTTCAACTGGTCCCTGGAATTGAGCTGGATATCTACCAGACCACTCTGAGCACCCACAAAACAAGCCTGAGATGTAAGAAGATCTGGATGTCTACAAACAGAATATCAAAGGCAGTTGGTTTTGAGGTATGAAGTGGAGAGCTGTGATTCTGCGGGCAGATATCGGATGATAAACGGCACGGGAGGGAGCCTGGCCGTGGGGATCCTACACCACCGGTGAGTGACAGCCTCACATGCTGGGGACGGGGCACAGACTCGCAGACCAGTAGCGGCGGGGAAAGGACTTTAGGGCAACCCCAGGGCAGAAACCAGGAGCGGCGGGGTCGCACATGCGCAAACTGGGAGTGGCTGGCAGTTTTAGAAACACAAAGGGCAGAGACGTGCCCCGACCTGGAGGCAGCACTGGGGGCTCTGCGGAGGGGCGCACAACCCAGGATGCTGCAGTTTATAGCAGCATGGGCAGAAACGGAGATGGTGTGGTCTGGAGAGCTCATTGAAGAACAGACTGAGGTCTCTCTGCTCTGAGGCAGAGGGTTGGAAACGGTCTCTTCTGCTCTGACTCGCGGAGGAGACACGGAAAGCCGCCAGGGAAAACCGTCAGAGAACAAAAGCCCCAAAAACTGATTCCCACTGAGCCCATCCCCTGTCACAGGGGCGCAGGGCAACTCCACCCAAATAGGATTGCCTGAATAACAGCATGGCAGGCCCCTCCCACAGAAGACAGGCTGGGAAAACAGGAGGCCAGCAACCCTAAGGTCCCAAGAAAACAGGCCCATCTTGCTTGGGTTCTGGTCAATAATTTGGATTCTATACATTCCCTCAAACACCCATCAACAAGATGACTAGGAGGATGAGCCCCCAAAATAGAAAAGACTCAGACATTATAACTTATGCTTCAGATTTACAAATGGATGCAGATATAACCAAGATGTTGGAGATGGAATTCAGGCTAGCAATTGTGAAGACAATGGCTAGAATGGAGAAATCAATTAATGGCAACATAGAGTCTCTAAAGGCAGAATTGAAAACTGAATTGGCAGAACTTAAAAATGCTATCAATGAGATCTAATCCAATATAGATAATCTAACAGCTAGGGTAACTGAGGCAGAAGAACGAGTAAGCGACCTGGAAGACAATATGATAGATAAAAAGGGAAAAGAGGAGGCCAGGGAAAAACAACTTAGAATCCATGAAAATAGAATCAGAGAAATAAGTGACACCATGAAGCGTTCCAATGTCAGACTATCCCGGAGGGAGTGGAGAGAGAGAGAGGACTAGAAGATATATTTGAGCAAATCATAGCTGAGAACTTCCCTAATCTGGGGAATGAAACAAACATTCGAGACCTAGAGGCAGAGAGGACCCCTCCCAAGATCAAGGAAAACAGGCCAACACCCTGGCATATAATAGTAAAAGTTGCAAATCTTAGAACCAAGGAAACCATCTTAAGGGCAGTTAGGGGGAAGAGATTCCTTATGTACAGAGGGAGGAATATCAGA
>NC_138374.1:20752796-20764794 GCF_054177405.1 Leptonychotes weddellii | reverse complement strand
GGGTATTAAAGAGGGCACGTTCTGCATGGAGCACTGGGTGTTATACGCAAACAATGAATCATGGAACACTACATCAAAAACTAATGATGTAATGTATGGTGATTAACATAACAATAAAAATTTTTTTAACATAAAAAGAAGTAGACTGAGAAGAATAGCAAAATAACAATAAATGGCATACTTAAAATATTGTTTTTATCAAACATTAAAAGGTGACTTGTGAGTTAAAACAATAACAAATATTCATCCAAATTTCTGGGAGATTTTCCAAGCTACTCTACAATTTAGAATTGGTGGAATTTTACTCCTTCCATGTTTTTTTTAAAAGTTGTGAGTAATGAAAATAATATATTATTATTTTTAATCTCAAATTGAATCAGTTGGAATTAGCTCTCCAAAAATAGCTTCTATTGCCTCACATTAAACAAACTACTGACAGTTACTATTTTGAGAACCTACATATGCCCTTCTACTGACTGTTCTATTACAGAAAAAAAAAATATTAAATTTAGGATATGAAATTATTTTTTTGGAACCAGGTGGCTTCTGGTATAAAATGAAACAAGCGTCCAATGCTGCTTGGAGAATTACAGAAGAGAAACACAGGATGTTAGTTTAAAAGAGATCTTGGCCACCTGTGTTTTACAGATGAAGTCATTGAGGCCCAAAGAGATAAATTGTCTTCCAGTATGGGTACTTAGAAAAAAAGAGAGAGTAGCAAAGTAATTGCTAATCAAATTCAAGAAAACAAATTTGAATCAAAGACAAATCTGAGAAGAGAAGGAAATTGTCACAATTATTAACACAATCAGCCTTTAGAAGTCAGAACCATATCTATGCAAATATGAGGCTGAGTAAGGGTGGTGGGCATTATAGATTGAGTAGGAACATTAGCTTCTCTGCATGGCTCTGAGCAGAAATAAAAGAAACGCAGATTTTTCTCCACAAATGTAGAAAATGTTTGACTAATCTCTGATTGCTATTTTGCCCCCATGGTCCTACCTATTATTAAGTTTCCTGGTAAATCAGATTCTTTCATTTGCCATGGCTATAATCATATGAATTATAGGCTTCATTTAGACTCATTTTACCTCTCCCAGTGGGAAATATCCTTCTGTCATTTTCAGCAGACAAAAATAACATTTGCCAATATGAATAAGGAATCAAATATGCTCAATTACACAGCCGATCTCTATGGACATCTGAGAACCTTGTGCCTTGCCCAGAGCTGTGTCCTGATGGAAAAATGCCTGGTGAATATTTGATTTCTAGAATGTCCTTTTGGGTAATATGCACTCTGATAGTTACCAAGACCTGTTATACCCTGCATTCTGTCTGTTATCAGAAACTACACCTTTCCCTCCCTAGTCTATTAATCTTCCTGAGACGTCAAAATTGCTGAACAGCATTCAAACTTGAAAATAGACTATTGGGGCGCCTGGGTGGCTCAGTTGGTTAAGCGACTGCCTTCGGCTCAGGTCATGATCCTGGAGTCCCTGGATCGAGTCCCGCATCGGGTTCCCTGCTCGGCAGGGAGCCTGCTTCTCCCTCTGACCCTCCCCCCTCTCATGTGCTCTCTCTCTCATTCTCTCTCTCAAATAAATAAATAAAATCTTTAAAAAAAAAAAAAGAAAGAAAATAGACTATTGGTTTTGTAAGAAGTTTCATTTCCCATTTATTCTAACATTTCCATTTCAACCCTGCATTTTAAATGTCTACACAAGAAGCTTAAGGAGAACACTTTTAGAATCTAGCCAGAAAGGTAGACACACCTGTACAGGTATGGTACATATTTACTAAATTGTTGTGAGGATGAAGGGGAGAGAGAGGAATGACCATTGCTCTGTACAATATATGGCCAGGTGGGACTCCATGCCATTTTAATGGGTGAAGTTCCTTAGTGACTTGTCTGAAGCCCTATAAATTAGGACCCAACCTATGTATCACCTCCTCCAAAAAATTTCCCGAATACTTTATTTTTATTTTTTAACAATTTTATTTATTTATTTGAGAGAAAGAGAGCATGCACAAGCAGCGGGGGGAGGGACAGAGGGAGACGGAGAAGCAGACTCCCCGCTGAGCAGGGAGCCCTATGTGGGCCTCGATCCCAGGACTCCAGCATCATGACCTGAGCCAAAGGCAGACGTTTAACTGACTGAGTCACTCAGGCACCCTAAATTCTAAATAATTCTTAAAGGGACAGAAATCTGAGGATGGCTGCTTCCTATGCAGGAGTTTAGGCACAAAGAAACATTTTTTTTTTGTTTAAAAATTTTTTTAAAATAATCTCTACACTCAACATGGGGCTTGAACTCGTGACCATAAGATCAAGAGTTGCATGCTCTACCCACTGAGCCAGCCAGACATCCCCAAAAGGAAACATTTTGAGGAGGGTAGGGGTAAAAGGGAAAGTATGGGGGGAAAAAATGATACTTCAGAAACTAGGAATGAAGTAGCTTCTTTTCTTTATGCAAGCTACTGCTTGTTTTATTAAATGAGTGTGTTCTACAAACAAAAACTTACAAAAGTTTTTAAATAGCCCACGGATTTAAACATTTAATGACAAAGAATTGTTAACCTAAGCCATAATCTAAAACCGAAGAGAATGATTCCTTTCACTTCTAAGAATTTGGAAGCAGTGAGAGCTGAACCCTACAGGAAAGTAATGAGCTTCACATTTTGTGCCTGTATTTTTACAGATATCCTTAAGGCATGAGAATTTATCCTTTCACCAGAGACTATAATTAATATTTCAAGGCCGAATTAGATCTGTTCACCAAAGATGTAATAGAAGATCCCAAGGAAAACACTGTTGGGAGGAGGGTATATAAAAAGACAAGATACTGTCTGAAAATGTACCTTAAAAAAAAGTAGGAGAGACTTCAACCAGAAAGGAAAATGCTGCCAACTTTTTCCTGAGAAAACATAGTAGATTCCTGTCCAGTTCCCTTTTGCCTGAGGTAAATATTTAAAATCTAGATGCAGTATATTCCTTTTGGAGGTGGATTATCAAATCACTTGAGAGTCTTTGAATATAACACACAGAACCAAACAAATCCAGAGACTAGTTTAAAAGGCAAAGTCTTCCCCTACAGCTCAAGGTAGGCTTCCCAGGCCTCCAACTTAACCTAATTCCCCAGTCCATAAATAACAAAGCAGATGTCTAAATACTGATTCACAACAAGAAAATCAATCCCCTGCAGGCCAGCTCTACCCTGTAGATAGTCAGTTTCCGAATAGAGTTCTTATATTTAATAACCATTTCAGAAATAGCTTCAGATAGAGAAAGATCCAGTTAGAACCCTGGCATCTAAGAATAAGGATAACCTCCTCATTTAAAATTGAATATACTGAACCTAACATAACTCTTATTTAAGCCCTTTTCATTGACACCAATGTATTTGGCTATCTGAGCTATGGTACATCCACAACTGGCAGACTATGACCCATGGGCCAAATCTGGCCTGCTGACCACTTTTGTGTGCCCCATGAATGAAGGATGGTTTTTATATCTTTAAATGGTTGAAAAACATCTAAAACAAGAATAATATTTCACAGCATGTAAAAATTATGTGAAATTCAAATAGTATACCTAAATAAAGTTTTATTGAAACAATTATGCTCATTCATTTATTTATATATTATACATGATTATTTCACCCTACAACAGCCTAACTGAGCAGTTGTAACAGTGTATGACCCACATAGCCTAATGTAGTCACTATCTGACCTTTACAGGAAAAGTTTGTTGATCTTCGATCCACAATTCCGATTTTCTGGAACAAAACTAATTTTCAATGTTGTCTTGTGAATGTATGTGTCCTAATTGTTTGACAAAACATGTGTTAACTATAAATCTTCATCTGTATAGTATAAAATGATTTGACTCACAAAATAATCAAGTTCATGACATTAAGTAGGCACCGAGAATAAGAATTTGTCTTACCCTGAGTCCTTATTTCACATTCACAGCCTAGTGAAGTGTCCAAATTTTGACCCATACTTATCTAACACTGAATGACTGGAATCATTCATAGTAAAACACCCTTAGGGATGACATGTGAGTCAATTCATTTAACATCTGTGCTTAGGAAGTTATCTAGATTCTCTCAAGTGTTGGACTTTAGCAATCCAAAGAAGAATGGGACAGTTTCTACCCTCAAAAACTTCCAACATATAGAAGAACACCTAAGGTGAGAAATCACAGTATGTGTCTGGGGAATAAACTGATTCTATGGTTCTATACCATTATGGGAATTCTTTACAGGTTATTGGCCAAATGAGGAAAATAAGTACAGAATTGTTAGTGTTTTATGAAGACAGGTTGTTACAATTTAAAAATAGCCATTTATTCCAAATTTGTAATCTTTATAATTTTTTAAGGTCTTTATCTTATGAAATAATGATATAATTACAGGATATGGCATTTTTATTTTTATTTTTTCTATTAATCTTATGTATTATAATCTTATATGTTAAACATATGTCCAAAGCTCAAAATCAAAATAGCAATTAATAATAATTACAATAATATAAAAATCCATGAAATCCTGAAGTCTGGAAACTACTGGTCTGGTTTGTCAAGACTAGAGTGTCCAGGTAAAGCAATAGCTGTTGGAAGGTTTCAAGGGTGAGGTTGTTGTATTCAAATTACCCAGAATCATGATAGTTAAATGGAAAACTTCAAATTTAATTTGTGAGTCAAAGGGGGAAGCATTAAATTTTTGCACTAGAGAATAACATAATTAGAGTTGTGCTTCAGGGTGATGAATTTGGCAGCAGTGAGATTGGGTGAGGAAGAGACCGGAAGTGCAGGACCATTTAGGAGAAGACTGTCCAAATGAGAGGGAATGAAGTCCTCAAACTAATAGTGACCATGGCAGTAAAAAGGAAAGAACAGGTGGAAGACATTTGTGGAGTCAGACTTGACAGACCTTGTGACTAACTGGATAGAAGAGATGAGAGGACAGACAAAGTCAAAGAAGGTACCATGGTTTAGGGTGAGGCAACTGGGTAGACATGGGTACCATCATTAGAAACAGCAAATGGTAAAAAAGAAACAGATTTAGGAGAAATTGCAAATGCAATATAAATTCTATGATGAAGAATGAAACCTAGGCTAGATATAAGGCAGAGAGTGTGGCACCTGGAAATATGAATATGATTATGTAAATGCTGTAACACTACTGCGACCTCTTCATTATAATTTCTGCCTACAGGAACAGAAACCTAAAGAACTGTATTTCCAGAAGACTATGGCATTTTAAAAATTGAAGTAAACAAATACAGTGAGGGCTATCCCTTCTTAACTGATAAAGTACCCTAGAGGAAAAGTAGATCATAAAAGTTGAACATCTTTACAGATTCCTTAGTTTTCTGGACATGATAACAGCTCTTAAAATTTCCACAGGAAACCAGAACTTTCTGTGTATATGCTGTTTGGCTCCATCAGCTACCCACTTGGCTCAGGGAAACAGTCAGTGTGATGCAGTGTAGAATTCTCATTCCCACTGCCTAGTTACCAGCACCTAAGACCATGGATCATAAATAATTCTAACAATTCTAAACTTCAAGAATGTAATGAATTATGAGCTTTTCATCAGAAAACATGAGGATCAATAGAAGCAGAAGGTTTCTAGATAAGCACATTCCATAATTACTGCTTAGGACTGAATAAATCAATTTAATACCACACTTCAGAAAAGTTTTCAAAATGTATTTTCCCCCAGATTTATTAGAGTGATGGTGTGTTGGTTCATGGTTCCATCCCATCTCCTTCTTAATATAACCTTTTAAGGAAATTTAATTTCTACTTCAAAAGGAGTTACATAAAACATCAATTCTCTGTAACTGGATTTGACACATTTCTGTTTTATTTTTTTCCCCTGGAGGAGATGAATCAATCATCCAGCTACTTCTCCATTTATCTTATTTTTTCAATGTGCCACTAACTTAAATTTATCAGGTTTATTTAGCAATTAGATAATAAATAGGTATTTAAATATTCTTTACTTACAACCTAATCGCCCAGGTAATGAGGCTGAAATAGATTGCATGATGCATGACAAGCTAGCCACTACTTTCACATTTAATAAACTTTTTGTAGAACAATTAAAAATGCATACTTGCTGATCACCTAACCAGTCTACAACACTAAATAATTGAACATTTTAAAGCTCAGTGCCAATAACTGTAAAAAAGTTATTTGGGTTATTATTTCTGTTGTAAGAAGCACATTAAAGACTAACAGGGACCATAATACAAATGTATATATTTGTTTTGTGGTGTGTGTTTGTGTGTCTGTATTAAAACATATATAATTAAAAATTCACTGGTTGTCTAAAGGATTGTCTGCAGTACATAAAATAGGATTGTTTAACCGCTCAACACTGCAAAATGCTGCAAGGTTAAATAACCGATGATGTTTTTGAAAGTGAAAAAAGGCTCTTGATAAAACTAGTGCCATCAAACTTTTCAAGGCTTTCTTATGTTCTTGTCACATGAATATTACATTCGCTAGTTTTAAGTGTGTATGAGTTTTTAAAAAATATTCTGTAAGAAAGTAAATTGAGAGATCTATGAGTATACAAGAGAAAAAAAATCAGGGTAAATATCAGCAAGCTCTTGCAGAAGAAGAGATTTTAGTTATTAAAGCGAGTTGTCAATAATGGCCACAGAAATTCTTTTGCCATTGAATTATATGCTAAAGATCTATGAGCCAAAGAAAATCAAGAACTCAGAGTGAAAGGAAAAATAACAGACCTTGGTAGTCATGCAAACTCCTTCTTCTTACCCAAAGACTTGAAAAGGAAGGAGAGGCAAGCAAAGGCCCTCTATGCCTTTCTTTCTCAATCCAAAGGATCCCACAGAGGCACAACCTCTCCAAACCAGGGTCCTGAGGCCACATCATAATAACTCAACCTGAAGAAAAATCAGGACGTTTGGAAGTGAATGGAAAATTCGGGGGAAGGGGAAAGGTAATCCACACTAGTTATAGAAACAGCTCTTTTAGAACTTTCAATCAAGCAAGGATATTTTTTAAAATGGGATGTTGAAAGAAACATTTGGGGAGACTGTCATATTGCTTTGCATCATGTATTGTTTCATCCTTCCCAGTGTGTGAAGCAGTTCCCCACTCTGTTTTGCTTTTTCTGACAAACAATATTCAGAAGACGATGATTTTATTCTTTAATTATTGGGGCTTTAAAAAAAAAATCTTACTGAATAAAATAGGACCCTGGAAATGGAGTAGTGATTCTTCATTCTTTATGAAATGTTTCTAATAAATAGAGAATTTGATATCAAGAATACATCCCAGGGTACCTAGTTGGCTCAGTGGGAAGAGTATGCAAGTCTTGATCTCAGGATTGTGAGTTCATGCCCCATGTTGGGTGTAGAGATTACTAAATAAATAAATAAACAAATACACTTTAAAAAAAGGGGGAGAATATGTCCTTGAGCAAAACAAAGTTACAGAATAAGAATTTGATCTAAGCTTGGAAGTATTAGCCAACATCCTAATATGTGATATTTGCTTGATTAAAAAAAAAATTTAAAAAAAAAACAGGCTGGTCCCCCAAAGCACTATAAATATGACTTTAGAAATCAAGAACTTGAATTAAACAATTAGTAACTCATAGAAGTTCTAACCACAAAGTAACATATTCATATACATTCCAGTTTTCATTCTCTCTTTAATATTGTACATTAGATGTGATGATTGTGTTAATTTCTGAGAATGACACTTACCAAAACAACTGAAGGCAAACAAATAGAAAAAGATGGCTTTGAGTTATCAATGTCCCAGGGATTAAGGTTGTGACTTGAAGCACTTACTAAAATTATTTGCTTATCTTGAAAATGCTTCTAAGCATGAATTACGCTGGAGGTTCCCTTTTCAGATACTCAGCTGAAATAATGAATCTCCCCCCACCCCCTTGTCTGGGCCCTTGTACCAATAGCAGAGTTATTTCAGGGTGACTTTCCTGCCAATGTTACAAGTGCAACTAATCTTACCGAAGGGAAGATTTGTGTGAAATCTTTTCATTAAATCAAGTGTCTGCCTATAACATCCATCTCAGCCACAGTAAATGATCTTCCCAGGGAGAGGGAAAGAAAGAAAGAGGAACATATTACAGGATGGTTCCTGCACTCCAGACACACTGGTCCTTCCCGCATGCCTGCTTCTGACCATGCACTTCATTTGAGTCCTCTTGAGGAGCCGGAGTGATGGAAGCAAACTCCTCAGTACACAACTCTGTCAGCTCAGTATATTAAAAGGTTTGTAAGTACCAAACATGAAAAGCTTTAAAAATAGTAAACATAGAAATAGACAAGCAGGAGGACAATAATTCTGAATTTCAGACAACATAATAAATTTGCCTCTGGTAGATCAAGAGTAGAATCACACACCTTTAGGGAACAGACTATAACCAGAATAATCATTGTTTCAAAGGGATATCTACAATAGTCCTGGTTATGAAAGACAGAGAGAGAGAGAGAGACAGAGAGAGAGAGAGAGAGAGAAAGAAAGAAAGAAAGAAAGAAAGAAAGAAAGAAAGAAAGAAAGAAAAGAAAGAAAGAAAGAAAAAGAGAAAGAGAGGAAGGAAGGAAGGAAGGAGGGAAGGAAGGAAGACAGAAAGAGAGAGGAAGGAAGAAGGAGGGAGGGAGGAAGGGAGGGAAAAAGTAGATTACCAAGAAGGTACACTGGTCAAAAAAAATTTCAAATGATTAACATACAGAATATTCTTTCTTAGTAGATTTTAGGACACTCTCAATGGAAAATTCCAATCTGACCATAGCAGCACCCAAACATACTTTATTTTGTGTTCAATATATATCTAGATCTCAGGTTCTGAAAAAAAAAAAAAAAAGAGTTAAAGTGAGTCTGAATTGTTCTAATTATTTTATAGAAAAAGTATATTTTATGATATTTTGTGTCATCCTTGATATCAAATATATAGTCATATATGGCTTAAAAGTCAGAAAAGCATCAGTTTGATGTCCAAATCCCCTATTTCTAGCTATAAATCTTAGGAAGGCAATTTGGCTTTTTCATGTCTCAGTTTCCTCATCCATAAAATGATAATAATAATAGCTGTCTAAAAATAAAGTAATAATTGTGGGTTTTAAGTGAGGTAATGTAGATACTTCCTGAAACGGATATGTCCAATGTTACTTATAATTCTCATTCTGGTATTGATGGTAAGATTTTTATTGTTGTTGAAAATTATTTACATTACCCACGAGAAATTGATCTACTCCCTAGGGAAAGTATATTGTACTATTTAAAGAAAATAGAGCTATCTCTAGCTTCAGGATCACACACCATAACTATCTTAATATTTTCCCCCTCCATCTTGGCTCAAAAAGGGAATATTGGTTTCTTGGAAGGGAATTTCTGTACTATGACTGACTTTCCTTGTCTGCATCAGAGTATTTTTAATTATATCTTACAGTGAAATGGAAGAATAAAATGGGGAATATCCAAATTATATTCATCAGGGAGAGGATTAGTGGAAAACACTCAGACCAAGTGATATGGACTGCAAACCTGTGAGTGGCAACTTGACCTTCCTGAAACAGGAACCATTAAGAGGAAAAACAAAAGTCTCTTTTTAAACAAAGTGCTGTGAGATCTCAGTAAGTAGTTTCTTTACAAACTTAGTTCATTTCTGCTAGTACTCCAAAAAAAATATTTTATTCATAGTGCAAAGGCACCATAAAAATCAAAAGTCCTTGGGCGCCTGGGTGGCTCAGTTGGTTAAGCGACTGCCTTCGGCTCAGGTCATGATCCTGGAGTCCCTGGATCGAGTCCTGCATCGGGCTCCCTGCTCAGCGAGGAGCCTGCTTCTCCCTCTAACCCTCCCCCCTCTCATGTACTCTCTCTCTCTCATTCTCGCTCTCTCAAATAAATAAATAAATCTTTAAAAAAAAAAAATCAAAAGTCCTCGAACTTGAGAAGGTCTCTGTATAACCTTGAAAGGACATTAAGAATAAATCAATGCCGTTCTTACAATTTTATTTAAATTGCAAATTCAAATCTCTCTTCACTATAGGGTTTTTCTTCTATTTGTTAATGCTATTCTTGCTCTAGAAGGAGAATTCATGAGTCCAAACGCTCTACCTGACAGGTAGACAGACCTCTCCAGAGGTTACTTGCAACAGAGGCAGTGCAGAGTAAATCTGGAATCAATCCATTTGTGGAAAAGATTTGGAGAAACATCTCAAGATTTAGTGTTTGCATGGTCAATTTCAGATCATTGTCATTTCAAAGCTTGTCCTTGATTGGCAGTGTAGCTGCCTCTGAACATTTTCATCTCAGGAAGGGACAGGCAAGCATAAGGAATCCATCAAGCCTGCAGCTACTATTAATGCTGCAGAACTGGAGACCTGAATAAGTTTCAGGCAGTAAATCCTAAATGTTGCAGAAGAGACCCATCTACTACTCTTCTGTTCTGCCAGTCAAGTCCGCGCTGCAGAAGCAAAAGAATCTATAGCCTATCACAGACACTGAAAGCTTTAATTTCTCACCAATCTCATCTGATAGATGGGGTAACAGCAGAGAGAAATGGACCACAAAGGACTTCTTAATGATATACAACAAGAGGAATTGAAATACAGTCATTCAGTCACTCCTCCAAACACATGACATTTATTGAAGACATGCAACATGTATGGCACCCACAGAGTTTATAATCTACTAAAAGACAGACTTGTAAACATCTAATTATGTAAGAAAGAGTTTTGGAAGTGTGGTTATTCACTATTGCCTAGGGCTGTGGTATGGCTTCTAATAAAAAAATACATTCACATTAACACTAAAAAACAATAAAATTAAGGTATCCAGTAATAAACCTAACAAAAAATGCGCATGTATTTATAGAGAAAAGTGCAAAATGTTAAAGTTATTTTCCTAATTAAATTAAACCAATGCAAATTATATTAAAATCAAAATAGGGTATTTCATGAAACTTGATGAATCTTTCTATCCATCTACCTATCTATCTGGCTAGCTATCTAGCACCATAATACCAAGAAGAATAAAGACACCTTTGAAAAATAAGGGTGGTGGGAGAAAACTTACTCTACTATATATCAACATTTATAACATCATTGTAATTAAAATACAAGATGATGTTTGCAGAGAGATAGACAAATTGACCAGTAACTAGGCTAGCAATCACAGAAAGAGAAAAAAACCCTCATGAGTATATTAATATTTTTATTTGATATTTTCTTTATGATATAATTTAATAAATAAATTATTTATTATTTAGAGGTGGCATTATTTAATAATGATGCTGAGATAATTACTCGTATGGATCTGTACTTTAAATGGTACACAAAAATAATTTCCAGACATATTTAACATCTATATGTAAAAACAAAACTTTTTTTTCAAAAGAAACTATAGGAACACATTTAATGACCAGAACATTGAGAGTGACTTAGAAAGACAGAAAACTGTTAGCTATAAGAGTAGAGATTGATACATTAAAAATAATTATGTAAAGAAAAAATTTTTATATAATAAATAAATAAAAGCCTGCAAACAATGTTGAGATGGTATCAGCAATACACAAAACTGACAATGGGAGAAAATACAAATGGCCAAGAAAAATGAACATATGCTCGATTTCACTGGAAGTCTAAGAAGTGAAAATATAAACAATAATACATTATATCACAACCATAAGTCTTTTTGTCTTAAGTCTGAAAATGCCAAGTGTTGGCAAAATCACAGAGGAACTAGAAATCTCATACTCTACTGGGGGGAGGGAATGTAAAGTGTTGTAAAACTATTATTAAAAAGACAAGGATCATATAATCTCACTGATATGAGGAATTCTTAATCTCAGGAAGCAAACTGAGGGTTGCTGGAGTGGTGGGGGGTGGGAGGGATGGGGTAGCAGGGTGATGGACATTGGGGAGAGTATGTGTTATGGTGAGCGCTGTGAATTGTGTAAGACTGATGAATCACAGACCTGTACCTCTG
>NC_138374.1:20728179-20752696 GCF_054177405.1 Leptonychotes weddellii | reverse complement strand
GGGTTAGCCTGGTGATGGGTATTAAAGAGGGCACATACTGAAAGGAGCACTGGGTGTTATACACAAACAGTGAATCATGGAACACTACATCTAAAACTAATGATGTAATGTATGATGATTAACATAACATAATAAAATAAAATTTAAAAAAAAAGTATTCTAGCAATATTGTGTAGAGCAGAAGATATTGGACTTCCATCTACAGGCAATTCCTTTCTTAAGTAAGCACTCCTGAAAAACTCCAAGGAATGTTCAGGGAGACATATAAAGCATATTTTTCATACCACTGTTTTCAGTAGTGAAAAATTAGAAAGAGCCCAAATATCCATCACAGGAGAGAGGATAAATATATTATGGTAAAGCCTTGCAATGGAGTACCATAAACATCAGTGCAAATGACCTGTATCTCTATTTATACCTACACCTATATCATTAACTATTGGCCCAGATATATCTCCAAAAAGTAATTTTAAGTAAATAAAGTTGTAGATTGGAAATATACTGTGATACTATTCATATAAAATGGAACAATGTGGAGAATATATTACTATACTATATCATTTATATAATATATATTAAAATGTTTATATATTTTGTTTTCAAATGATAAAATGATAAAAATATTTATGGAGATGATAAACAACAAATCCAAAATAGTGACTACCTCTGGAGTAAAAAGGAAAATATTGGGAAAACATACAAAGACAGAACCAACCATAGCTATAAAGAGAGAATAAGAATAAAAAGCAGGGCACCTGGGTGGCTCAGTTGGTTAAGCAACTGCCTTCGGCTCAGGTCATGATCCTGGAGTCCCTGGATCGAGTCCCGCATCGGGCTCCCTGCTCGGCAGGGAGCCTGCTTCTCCCTCTGACCCTCCCCCCTCTCATGTGCTCTCTCTCTCTCATTCTCTCTGTCTCAAATAAATAAATAAAATCTTTAAAAAAAAAAAAAGAATAAAAAGCAAATGTGCATGCTAAATTTAAAAATGACAAAATATAAGATTTGTTAAAAATTGGACAATAGGCACAGGTGCTGGTAATATTCTCCATACTTTTCCTTATATTTGAAATAATTCGCTAAAATTATTTAAGCAGTTGACTCAAAATTATTAAGAATTTCTAGGCTAAAATATTTTAACTTGAACTACTTAATGGGAAGTCCACGAAGGTTCTTAAATCATAGAGTAGCTAAATAAAGATCCCAATTTCCTCAGCTTAGCAGCAAAAATGTTTCATTTCCTGCAAATAATTATGATCAGCCCTGACCTATTTTTTGAACTCACATAAAGAACTGTATTTTTTACATCTGAACTTGCATGTTCTACCCTAAATGTCTCAGATAGGGTTCCTGGACTTCCTTCTAAAGTGTGCTTCTCCCGTAGTCTTCTCATTTTCAAATAATGGTAATCCCATCATTTGAGCTGCTTTATAAACCTTGGAGTCATTTATCACACTTTTGTTCATTTGCCCTATCTTCAAATTCTATTGGCGCTACATCAAAATATATTCAGGTTCTTACCATTTCTTGGCTCTTCTATTACTAGTATGTTTATCCAAACCACCATCTCTCTTGCCTTGATTATTGAAATGACCTCTACAGACGTCCCCCTATTTCTATTCTTGATATTTTATATATTAATACAGATCTAGAATGATTCTCTGGAGAAAAGTAAGTTAATTTCAATGCTTTACTCAAAAAATCCCCAATACCTCCCTGAACTGAATGCCAATGGTGTCACTCGGATATCTATCTTATGCAGTAAAAGGACATTTATTTTCCCAACTGCTGGGAGTATGGGCTGCTAAGAACTTATGGCTGAGTCTCTTTCCAGTAATTGTATTTGGCCAAAGCAAGTAGCCTCATCCCAAGTTGGACTCCCTTCCCAGAAGCAGCTCCCACCTAATGGCTTGTTAATGCATGAGTACAAAGGTCCAGACTCCTTGCCTCAATTTGGAACAACTCTGAAGGATCCACTTAGCTCTAAACCTCTTCCTATGATTTTTGGAGGTTTTACTGCAATTACATCATGGTTCAACTTCTCCCTTTGCTAAATCCCACTTCCCTCACTTCCTTCAGGTTTAGTTCCTGAGAGCACACTCCCCAGTCGACCTCCTCTGCCTGCAAATCCCTATAGGATTTGCTTTCCTTCTACCCCCTTACTTCTTTTCCTTTACCCTCTCCCTCATTTCTGCTCCAGCCCACTGGTCTCCTGGCTATTTCTGGAAGGTACCAGGCACACACTTACCTCAGAGCATTTCCACTCATACTTACCTTTGCCAGGAATACTGCAGGAATACATTACTCCTCCCTTATATCCTCCAGCTCCAAGCGTTCAAAGTTTACCCTTCTTACAGCACCTAATTTAGAAATTGTAATCCTCTTTCACTGCCCCACTCCCACATCCTGTGCCTTTTACTTTGCTTTTTTTCCTGCATTGCATTCATTACCATCTTATATCAACATATTTTATTTAATGTCTATGTTCTCCACCTGGAACAAAGAATCGAGGAGGGCAGAGGATTTTGTCACTGAACAGAACCTAACACACATTGAATGAAGCAATGAATTAAAGTGCATTCAGGACCAAATTAAAGACGATCATTTGCACTTCAAGGAAACTTCCAAAGGATTCTATTTCCTGCCCCAAATGTCTCTATGCCTCCTCAAATAAGTGGTTCTCTGAAGTAATATCCTTACCCCAAGGTGAACCACTAATACTCCTGAGAAGGTAGGAATTGACACCCACCTGGGAAAATTGAAGTAAATTTTCAGTTAAAAATCATAGGTTCCTAAATCGGATTTTTTTCTTTTTGTTAAATTGAAGTTGGGGAGGTAAGCTGCTCTTACCTCCCCAAATGTAGGGGTGGGTAGAGGAGAGGCAGAGGGAGGATTGATTTTAAAAGAAGTCCCATATTACAGCCTTGGGGACAAGGATTGAAGCAAAGGATGGCAGAAGTTTCAAGGCTGTAAAAGTGTAATGAAAGCAAAGATCCAAACTTACTCCTTACTAATGTATGGCTTACAGGTCACAAGGTCATCAAAACTTACATCGCTTATTCAGCATTGATTTATATATTCCTTACAAGAAAAAAAATTTACCTTCCCAGAGTCTCTTTGATAAGATATTAATATTCTGCATTTTGAATACATTTAATGCATGTCTAAAATGATTTTATATCCATTATCTCATGTGATCTTCACATAAAGCCACTAGCAAAATCAATAGGACCAGCTTTGTTCCCATATGGCATAAAAGGACAGTCAAACACAAAAGCTTTGTTAGATGTTTAAGATCACACTAAATTCATCAAGGACTTTGAATCTTTCTACTAAATATATTGCTCCTTACTGTTTCCTGTTAGAGACTGCTGAGCTCTGAAAAAGACTAAGAAGCTCCAAAGGATAATTATGAATCTGAGATCAAAAGGTGTTTTCAGGTTTGTATCAGAAAAGATCTGTTAAGAAAATGCAAACTGCAAAGACATTAAAGAACCACACAGGAAAAACCATAAGCTCACAGTAGGAAGGGGGGAAAAAAAAGGCTTTCTTGAAAGGAGATAATTTAGTACAAGTAAAATTGTAGTTTATTGCACATTAAAAAAGCACATCCCCATTTTTTGTTTCTAAATTACAAGTAGCATCAATCACTCAGGAGAAAAGCAGCAGGGCAGAATGTCTTAAATCCCTAGGTTCAATAAAATTCTTAATTGGTATAATTCAGAGTACCCTCCCCTTAGATTTCTTAAAATCTCATTTTATTATAATTGAAATTTGATCAATATGCAGTTTGGATTACTTATACTCGTGAACAAGTTATTAAGACGGTTCTTACAGGATACCATAACTACCAGTCGATTAAGTAAAGGGGGGAGAAAAAGGCAAACTCACTGTTAGTGCTCTGGAGAAGAAATAACAGTGGATTGACTCAGAATTTCATTTTTAATGACTGTGTGTAGGTAGAGTTTAAATCAATTATCTTCACTCATCTGCCTAAGCTATAACAAGCTATAATTTCTTTGCCACAAATGTATTCCACCGAGTGAATGAATGTAAGTTTGTGAAATACTCTACAGCGTGAGCCAGGTCAGTAGTAAAAGATATCCAGTCCTACCTCACCAAATAGTCCATGATTACTGTTATCATCATTATGATTGTATATGTGTTCAGCAAGCTCTGAAGTTTCTGAATAATTTTTAAAAATTAAGGAACACTACTAACAGTCCGCCCTGTGTATATATAGATATCTGTATAAAGATAAAAAAAAAAACACTGTAAAGAGAGAAGAAAAAAACCTATGATGGGTAAGGGAAGGTTGGACTTTATCTGTGCCATTGTGGTTTTTAACCACAGGCCACCCATTCTTGGTCTATTGGAAAATTAGTATGCAAGTGGGTCCCTAATTTCTACCTCTAGTCTACACCAGCATTTCTCAAACCATTTATGGTAAAGGAAAATTGTTCCTTTTTCTTCCCTTTCAAATTTACCACTGATGCATGTTTTTGTAAAACACAGTAAATATACAGATTACTAGAAAAATGAAATAAAAAGCCAAAAGCATGTAAAACACAGCCCTTTTTCATTATTAGATTCAAAAGGCATGAAATCACTCTGGCAAATTGCCATAAAATTATTTAAATGCTTATGCTCAATTTTGGTCCTTCTCATGGGCTAGTGACTTGATTCAAGACTGACAACCATCTGAGGAACACCCACCATATAGCACGGACACACTGCTTAGAGGTCATGATGAGAATGTTAATGGTGATGGTTAAGGGTTATGAAAGTCTTAGTGTATGTGAGACATTGTGCTAAAGTATTTCTATATACATTATCTTGCTTAGTCCTCACAACATTCCTGTGAAGTCTTTATAAATTTTAGCCTCACTTTACAGAGGAAAAAACTGAACCCCGGTCTTCTTTTAAGTTTTTACTTAAATTTGTTAGTTAACATCCAGTGTAATATTAGTTTCAGGTGTACAATACAGCATCAACACTTCCATGCAACACCCAGTGCTCATCACAAGTGCCCTCCTTAATCCCCATCACCTATTTCCCCCATCTTTCCACCCACCTATCCTCTGGTCACCATCAGTTTGTGCTCTACAATTAAGAATCTGTTTCTTGCTTTGTCTCTCTTTTTCTCCCTTTGCTCGTTTGTTTTGTTTCTTAAATTCCACATATGAGTGAAGTCATGGTATTTGTCTTTCTCTGACTGCCTTATTTCACTTAGCATTGAATTCCCTAGCTCCATCCATGTCCTAGCAAATGGCAAGATTTCATTCTTTTTTAGGGCTGAATAATATTCCATCACACACACCATACATATATATATATATACATATATACCATTGCATATATATACATATATACCACCTCTTCTTCATTCATTCATCAGTTGATGGACACTGGGGCTGCTCCCATAGTTGGGCTACTGTAAATAATGCTGCAATAAACATAGGGGAGCTTATATCTCTTCAAAATTAATGTTTTTGTCTCACTTTCACCTTTCATGTCTAAGTCCTTGGCCTACTTTTAGCAAGAATCCTGTTTGATTCAGAAAGAATCCTCCTAAGTTTGAGGTCTTCTCTTAGTGATTTTCCATCCACTGAGCTTCTCACTCTGCTCCTTGTCTACAATTTCCCAGCTGTCTTCACTGTAGTTGGTTTTGAGCCTGATCTCTCTCCCCTATTGTGACAGCCTTGAACAAAATCTTCCTTACTGTTTTAACAAGTATCAGAATAATTTTTCTTTAAATGAAGGCAAGCCCTTCTTACCCATAAAACTCAACAAACAGCCTTACAAGGAAAATGAAATGTAGAATGTGTATTTTAAGTAAACCACTGAAGAGACCATTTAAATAGCCCATGTAATTGTTTCTCACTAACAATCAAGGACTGTTTTTTTTAATTGTAGGCAGTAGACCATAGTGGTAAAGAGCATGTGCACTGAAGAAAAACTTTGGATCCTGGATCTGCCATTTACTGGCTGTAGGACTTTAAGCAATTCTATATATAAAGTACCTCTATTCTTCATTCATCAGTAAAATGGGAGTGTGATACCTCATAAGATTGTTGTGTTAGATGCTAATATGTATAAAACGTGTACAAAATTGCCTATCACAGAGTAAATGTTTCAGTGTTAGTTATTTTTATTCTTGTCATACTCCTACTCGAGTAAGGCTTTTAGATATCAGATATGCAATGTGATACTCTTGAAAAGTCTTTTTTATTGTGCAAGATCCTACTCTATCCCAAGTAGATTAACAATTGGGTTCACTCAATTGGATTGGGATAAAATAAGAAATACTTTTCGGGTGTCCAACATCCTATGCTTGGTATTGTGCAAGAAAGGAGCTTTTCAGATTATCGTGATAAGAAAATGATGTGGTTATCACCACTAACACCTATAAAGTAGCTCAAAATACCTTCATCATTCATTCATGAACATTACTGATGAATACTCAGGTGCTCTAAAAATCACCAATGATGTTTTATCCTTCTACTGGATCACTTATTTCAGAGCTTGGCTAAGGAAATTGTATTTTCAACCAATTCTTGATTTTTACTGGGTATAAACACAGGCATTTTCCCTTTTGCTGTATTCTCATAAAGAAAACCAAGGTTCAGAAAAGAAAGCTTGCTTCAAATCAGTATAGTAATATGATGATCCTTTAAATGTTTCATAGTACATTTTAGCTTCTAGTAACATTGCTTAATTTCCTTACTAGAGGGGCAATTTGCACACTTCAAAGCCCTGTCAATTGTGGGCAAAAAGAAAATATGCCACATAATTACCACTGACCAGGAAATAACTTTATTCACACAAATAGGCATCTTTTGTGTATTTTTATTCCTTTTCATTATGGAGTCACATGAGTAATAAAGGTGTAAAGGTCAAGAAGAAAATTGTCGCTACCCACAAATCTGCCAGTGTATTATCAGAGATTCTGCAATAGATCCCTCCTACCCTTTTAGAGAAAGAGAGAGTGTCAGGAAGTTTGTCAGGCTTCCATGGCCACTGAACCAGATGGATGAATGGCACATTCTATCATTTTGGTAGCCAAAGGCATCTCATGATGTCCAGGTATAAAAGGAGATATTTAAACCACACTTGGTACCTTTTTGAGTAGAAAATGGAACCCTATTTTTCATGGGACTTGTTTGTTCTTTGCTTAAGAGATTTTTGGCATAGAGAGGAAACTGGTTTCACTCTGCACCCAGTACCACAGATTCATATACATGGCATTACACTTTCTGACTCATATTCCAATATACAGATGCATTTTTGCAACTCTAGTAAAGAACAGATCAGGGAGGGACTTATTTCAGAATTCAATATGTCTTTACTGTTTTCTAAACTGGTACTAATCTCCAGAATGGCAGAGATCACCTTTCCTTTAGCTGTGCATCAACCACATTATCAAAGCCTGATGCTTTGTGCCCAGAGGCATTCTCTCTCTCTCTATGTATATATATATATGATTATTGTTCATCTTTAGAGCCAGAAATGATGTGTTTATTTAGGGGAAAGGGGGATTTAATGACTTAAAATCTTTAGATAAAAGGTTTGTTATTTCATTATTCTAGTCATCACAGCTTGTGAATACAGTTACACAGAGATGGCTTTAACATAATCAAGGACAAGAAATAATTGTCTCCTCAGTCCAAAATGCCAACATTTTGCAAATTATGTCACAAAAATCACCATAGAAACATGTTTTTTTTTTCCAAGACCAATTTAAAGGAGGAAGAATACTGTTCAGTTTTAATAATGAAAGTGGTAGAACTTGTCCTTAAAAGTCATGCTGAAATTGTTTTTAAAGTTTGCATGACTGTAATTACCCTTGGGCTGAATGTTGGAAATACAATCTATAAAACAAAAAAGCAAATAAAATTAACCTTACTCCGTAAATGATTATTCCTTCTGACTATGGGAAGAGAAAGCATTATTTTTAAAAAGTGTATCCCTCTTCAGATTGCTGAACAGAATAGCTCATTAGAAGGACTTCTCTTAAACAGAAATACAGAAATCTTCTAATGGCTTCCTATTTAAATAAAATAAAAATTGAAAATAGATAATTCAGTAGATTTTTAAAATGTTAATCAGAGAAGGAAAATTGAAATAATGAGTTCCTAACATGTTTTCTGTGATATTTAAGATTTAACCTATATCAAAAATAAATAAAAATAAAAAGGTTTAACCCATATCCAAATGATTTCCTTTTGCTAAGGCTCTATACATATATAGATGTATCATGAGTCATCAACAAAAAGTTTGTCTTTGTGCTGTAGGCTGATAGAAACCAAGGAGTCTACTGAGCTAACCGAATAGCCTATCAGTTCCCATTCTCTCCTTATAAGACCATCTTCATGAATCTGAGTAACTATGACCCACTCAAAATTGGGCTGGTTTCTGGTTATACTATTGTAGTACACAAGTAGGGTAAGTCACAGATACCTATGGAAATAAAGAGCCCTTTGTCCTCTTCAATACAGAGGTGAGAAACTAGAGTCTAATACCAGCAAAGGATTAGAGTGAACCAGCCCTACCTCACCCAACAATCTTGGAAATATCAGCACATACTGATGAGACTTAGGAAAGAATTATAGCTAGAAATGATAAAGGAAATGGTTTTGTTCTCTCTTATATCCCTACCTGTGTGTGCAACTAATACAGTTAAAAATGTCATGCCAGTACCAGAGGTTCTAAAATCTACTGTCTAAGGCAACTTAGCCCTAACTTGTAGTCCTCCTACCCACTCACTCCGGTAGAATAATGTATCCCAGTTCTATTATATTCAGTCATCTTATAAATATTTATTGTGTACCTATACTTTAGCAGACACCATGTGAAACACAGAGAGTAACCTCTAGTTGCTCAGAATCTCATGGTAACATATCTAAGGAAAACAATTATAGTAATGAAAAAAATTGTTACATAGAGGCACATGTAAGTGAGTAGTCAATTCTTGGTTGAAAATCCATGGAAGACGTCAACAGACGATCGATCAATGGATCGATGTATGTACTTACAAGTTGAAGAAGAGAGGAGGGTCCATTAAGCTTAAGAGTTTAACAGTTTAAAGCCATCCATGGCTTCCTATTTGCTCTCAAAACTAACGTTAACATCTATCAATAAGGTCTTTATGGTCTACAGGATTTGTCTTATCATGATTTGTCCAGGATCATCACTGGATTTTATGCATTATATTTTTAGAATATGCATTAACAAGTGTTTATTATGCTACTACCATGAAGCAGGCATTGGTTAGGCTCTGGGAGCACAACTGTGAATCAAAGAGACATACTGCTATCATGGCATTTAAAGTCTAGTGGGGGAGAAAGGCAATAAGAAGTGAATACCCAAATAAAATTATGGCATATAGGAGGTGTGATGAAATAAAGAAGGTGTGGCAACAGAATAATAAAGTGGGAGTAAGTCCAGGGATAGGAATAGGACTCACTGAGTAAGCAATACTTAAGCAGAGATCTTTAGTTTAAGAAAGAACTTACCTTACTAAGAGCCTGAAAAACATCTTTCCAGGCTTAGGGGACTGTTAATATAAAGGTCATGAGATAGAAATTAGTTTATTGTAACATAAAAAAAGAGTAATATTAGTGAAGAGGGAGGGCAGATCTCAATGACACAGATCTTTATAGGCCCCTACTAAGAGCATGGATTTTATTCAAGGCACAAAATAATATGCAATATACTCTTTCTCACACTGAGATTTCACATATTTGGTCCCCTCTGCCTGACCTACTCTCCTTCTACCTTCTTCACCTGCTGTTAGTCACTGATATCAGAGACCAGGTCTGAATTCACTTTTGCATCTTCAGGTCTGGCTTATATTAGCTGTTCCATGGTTGAAGAATGTAAATATGGAGACCATTCTCTTGCTTAATAAGACTTTGAATACATTGTAGAAAAACCTCTTCTGATTTTCAGTGAGAACATAGCAAATAATATTAAGATCCAATGAAATAGGAGGGAATTAACTCAAGTTTGAGGAAGGAATCCACCTGCCTTCTTTGAAGAATATATACATAGCATATACCTTTTACCTTTACCTTTGAATTAGCAAAGTCTAATTCTTTACCTTTTGCAGTCAGTATTTAAAATCAATACTTTGGTCTTGATTTATCCCATTGCTTTTGCAAGTATATATAGATATATTTTAGTTTTATAATGTAAAAAAAAAAATGAACAGTTTTGCATTAGGCACCAAGGATATTGAAGAACACCAGTGCAGATACAATTATAGTGAACACTCAGCCCCTCTCTCCTTTGTGAAGATGATTATTTTTTTAATTTTTAATGGGTCATTGGTTATTATAGAGGGTAGTCTATAGGATGCATGTTACAATCTAATGATACACTTCCAATGATGCTGTCATGGTACTTACAGCAATGGGAATGTATCTATCACTGCTGTTGTTGTTAAGGATATCCTTAACACATTCCACAAGGAATTTCTTAGCTGCAAGAGGAGTCCTCATAAAGCAAATTTCTAGTGACTAGTGAGCAGAAGCATCACCCTTTCTCAGTGCAAAGGGAAAAGGACACAGTTGCCATGAATAATGACTAATTAGGAAAATTTTGACAAGGGTGTAATTTCAATTGGTGATTCTCAGCACTGAGATAATTTCATGCTTTGTGAAAACCATTTGGTGAAAAGTTAATTCAAATCTAAACTTTATTTTTGTAGGAATTCAGTGAAATTGATTTGACATTGGCTAATGGTTTTATAACAAGCAATCAAGATGAGAGGCCTTTAGGGAAAAAATTTTAAATCCCTCTTTTTCTTGGTTCGTTTCTCTCTTTTTTCCCCCCTATGATCATCTGACTCTTAACTATAGAGAAAAAACTCTATATTACCAGAGGGGAGGTGGGTGGGGGAATGGGTTAAATAGGTAATGCGGATTAAGGAGGGCGCTTGTTATGATGAGCACCAGGTGTTGTATGGGAGCGCTGAATCCCTAAATTTTATGTATACCTGAAACTAATATTACACTGTATGTTAACTACCTAGAATTTAAATAAAAACTTTTTAAAAATCTCTATTTTTTCTTATGTGTTATCTTGGTAGTATCAGAAAGACTTAGCTGCTATCAATATATAAAAAAGTATATAATTCAATCTTGGCTAGACGGGTGTGGGACAAAGAAGCCTGTACATTATTTAACCATATTCACTGTTCCACAAGCAGAACATCTGTAAACATTCATTTGATTTAACTTATGTATCTGAACATTTCAATTTGCCACATTTAAGACAGTCTTTGAATCCTTAAATGTGAGATAGATGTACCTCTTCACAGAATTTGGCATCAAAAAGTAATATCAAATTCTATACAAATTATCTACTTCTTGAGATATTTGAAGGGAATTGTACTTTTAAAACTTGGTCGAGCTAATGTAATTCTTCTTCCCTTTGTAGCAACTATTTTCAATGGCAAAAACATCATTTTAAATCCTTTAAAGCAATGAGAATTGTGATGAACATTAAAAAAAAATTCACAATTCCACAATGTGATTCATAGTCTATGCTGCAAGATACCCTATAAGAAGTGTTCTAATCAACTTAGTAAAGAAATACTGTAAGATCTATTCATGTCCTAATAGAGCAGGAATTGGCAAACATTCTATAAATGGCCAAATAGTAAATATTTTAGGCATTGTGGGCCATACAGTCTCCATCATAACTATTCAATGCCACTGTTATAGTTCAGAAGCAGCTACAGATAATATGTAAAGGGGTGTATTTGTGTTTTAATAAAACTTTATTTACAAAAACAGGCCATGAGCTGAATTTGACCCATGGGCCAAAGTTTGCCAACTTCTACTATATAAAAATAAGAGGTAGTTCATATTAAATATCTTTTAAAGGCAATTTTATCATGTTGAAATCATCAGCTTTTATTCAAACTTCAGGAAGGGCCAGATATTAAATGATATTTCGTAGTACTATTCCATATAAATATGAAAGCAGGTGTCAAAGAAATAAGTAACACTTTGTAGCCATTTGTGCTAACATACAGTAAAAATATTGCTTTAAAGTTATTCCAGATTTGAAAAATAATTTAGAACATTCCTTATGCACAATAACCCAAATGCATAGACAAGTCCCATAAATTCTACTTCCTCAGTCATTCAAATCTGTTCACCGGCTCACATCACTAGCATCATCTCCTTTCTTGACCACAGCAACAGCTTCCTAACTTATATCCCTGAAGTCAGTTATCCACCTTGTTCCACAAGCCCCTGTCCAATTCTCCATTCAGTTACCAGAATGATCTGTGATAAATAAAAATTTAATCATATCCTTTTCTCTCTCCTGTTTAAACATTCCAAAGCTTCTGACTATGTTTAGGATAAAATCAAATGTTAACGGTAGCGGGAGGGGAAGAATGAAGCGGGGGAAATCGGAGGGGTGGATGAACCATGAGAGACAATGGACTCTGAAAAACAAACTGAGGGTTCTAGAGGGGAGGGAGGTGGGAGGATGGGTTGGCCTGGTGGTGGGTATTGAGGAGGGCACGTTCTGCATGAAGGACTGGGTGTTATGCACGAGCAATGAATCATGGAACACTTCATCTAGAACTAATGATGTAATGTATGGGGATTAACATAAGAATAAAAAAAAATGAAAAAAAAATCAAATGTTAACGTGGCTTGCAAAGTCTTAGCTTGATTTTGCCTGTCCACTTCAGCACCACTATTCTTTCTTTCAACTCATCACGTTCCTTTTGCTTAAAGACATTTGCGCATATGGTTCATTTTGCCTAGAATTCATTGGTAAATAATGATCTCCTCACCAGGCTCTATGAGGGGAAGGGTGATAATGTGTATTACAGCACTTGACCTGGTTTGACATAGAGTAGATGGTTGATATAATAACTGCTCAATAAATATGTGTAAGGCATGAATAATTGAATGAGTGATAGTCTAGGAGATTTATTTAGACATTTGTTGAAAATACATCCTGGTGGAAATGGGGCAAAAACATGCATATTGCTCTTGCCAGTAGTTAAATATATGTATGCTATTGCTTCCTAGTTTATAATTTTTTTTTCAATAAAACTTTGTAAGAGTTCTTTTCCCTTCCCCTGCCACATAATATTTCAATCAGCTTTCAAAAAATCCAATTGAGATTTTGTAACTTTTTTTTTCCAGATCACTAATACTAATTATCAAGTAGCATCTTTCATTCCCTAAAGCATTCCCAATCTGAGATCCTTGCAGAGACTTCAGAAAAATGGAAAGCTGGAAACATTCCCAGGTCTTAGATTCAACCTGCTGCCGGCTTACAGTTATAAACTATTCAGAGAAGCAAAGCTGTTAGATCAATTTGTCTTGTAGAAGTTCTAAGACAGTTGGCTCATGAACACTTTCTGATATGTTCAGCAGTCTACAGCTCTTTTGCTGAGTAGACAAGAGACGTGACTTCCCAGATGTTAAGACAGCTGTCATAGTCACCCCTAAGGAATCACAGCAATTGCTCAAGTTTTCATTTTTTTTTCCTTCTGGATGCAAAATGTTTGAAACTTTGCCCTGTGAGAACTGATCTTCAGTATTCAGTGTTGCTACAAAGCCTCGTACACATTTGTGTGTTGTGCGGGTGCAGGGGAAGCTATGGAATGAGGGTAGAAAGGTCCTAAATGAGCTTGGGATAGGATTTGTAGGGGAGACTTTTATTTCTTGATGTAGTGGACTAAAGAGTATCTTCATTTCAAAATTCAGTTAAAAACCCAGTGTTTAAAGAAGGTACACTGGGGCACCTGGCTGGCTCAGTCAGTGGAGCATGTGATTCTTGATCTCAGGGTTGTGAGTTTGAGCCCCACGTTGGGTGTAGAGTTTACTTAAAAATAAAATCTTTAAAAAAATAAAGAAAGAAAGAAGGCTCACTGGAAAGAAACATGAAGTACCAGAAAGACACTAATGTGTATCTGGGGCTCAATGTATCCCCAAATCCCTATGAATGTCTGAATATATACAATCATAAGTTAAATATTCTTGATTAGGAATCTAAGTGCATTCAATTATTTTTAATGGTTGCTCACAGCATTTCTGTGATGATTTTTGTAATGAGAGGAGAGGAAAACCAATTCAAAGATGGAAACCAATTATAGTAATTATATGTTATATATATATATATATCCATATATCTGAATATATATGTTCACAAATCTTTTTGGAGAAACCAGAAATCATATTATCAAAATACCTTATTTTGCCAATAAAGAACTTAAATAAAAACATGAAATGTTAAATAATTTGCCCAATATCACAGAACCAGTGGCACAGTCTGAACCAGCATCTAGATATCCTAACTCATATCCAAGATATTTTTCACTACGTCACACAGACAGTTGTATTAAAAGAAAAAAAAAAACCTTCAATTCTATCATTCTGCAAATAAATTTCTAGTTTAATTAAGATGTATGATGATTTATTTTTTAGCTGTACTTTATAAATTGCAATTCTAAATCTCATGCAACTAAGACTTTCTTCCTCTTAAGAAACTGAATAAGATTCACACATCAACTTATACTAATTAGGTACATTTGACATCCAAAGGAATAGAAGCTTTCAAGAAATAAACAAGAAAAATAATTCTACATATTTAAAAAACACTCATATATTCTTTTTAGAAAGAAAGATTTTTGTGCTAAACCAAAATGAACAAATTGCAAAATAAAAGCTTGGGGACTATTTACTCCAACTAATATTTTACCTTCAAAAGCAGTTTTAGCCATTCCTGCCTTCTGCTCTCCTGAAATTAGGACAGGTTACTTACAGTAAACCACCAGGGTAGTTCCTAGAGCCCCCACCTCTGTATTTACATGTATAAAGCAAGCATAACCTTGGATTGCTCAACATCCCCTTGGATGTTGAACAAAAAACACTGTTTTCTTGTAAAGATAAGTAGTGACATAAATGTACATCGGCAAGTTCTATCTACATAAAGGAGAAAGGTTCTAATGTAAAAGAAAGGTTCTAACGTAAGTTCTAATGTAAGATTATACCTAATGACTGACATAATCCCTACTGTTAGCAATTGTAGTAATAGTAATACTAGTACTATCAGTAATTGTGGCTACATTTTCCATTTTGCCCTAAACGGAAAGAAGTTTTGACATATCTACTTGCTATGTGGATCCTGTGCAATGAAGCAGCTGAAGAGGATCTTTGACCTAAAAGGTGAAATATTTTATACTTTGTCACACAATTATGCAATCATGTACCAATTCATATCCTGAGCTGTAGGAAGTCATCTATAGACAGGACATTAGCTTATGAAATCTCCTGGGATAGGAACTCAGCCCAAAAGGGCATTCAGGATTGCAGATTGAGCATGCAACCCAATCAGAAGCTGCATCTTAGGGCATCTGAAGTCAAGATGACATGGGTGCTCACAAGGTGCATGGCATAGTAACTGGTACAGAGTGAACACTAATAAATAAAACTAGGATTCTGAGTTGCTATAGAAGCAGTCCAGGTATCACCAGGGGAGAAGACAAGCTGAGTGATGAGGATATTGTTAGAACTGTTTGTGGGTTACAAGGATGTTCTGGAGGAAAGCTATTTCTCTGTAAGGTATCACTGATGAGTTACTGAGGTCCCTTCCTGAGCTTCTGGACTTCCTTTATTTCCTCGAAGTAAGTGCCTCCCCCTAGTCAGTCTCCTTCCTCACCACCTGATAGAGCCTAATTCTGTAGAAGCAGCTCCCAGTCCAGTCTCTTGATTACGTTACAAATGTCAGAGAAGACATTTAATGTGCTTGGGAAGAGGAAATAATATTACACTGTCAACTTTCTGTCCCTTAACCTTGTTTAGTGAACATGTTAATCACTTTGATAGAAGTGAATGGCTTTCTCTTCATAAATGTCTAATATGCAGAAGTATACCTTATGGAAGGAGGCAGTATGACCTCATGTACCTACCACTCTTCCAGTTTATCTAAATCGCCAAGGAGTATTTTGAGAGAAAACTCATAACCTAAGAAAGATGAAAACTCAAGGCTTTACGAATTGACTGGTCCTTTAAGGATATACTTAGAAATGGCTGCTGCATGGTTTTTTTTTTTTCCTTTTACTATTTGTGGACAAAGCTGAAAGCAATAATTAGTCATGGTCAATACATCATCATATGCCAATAGTTCCTGTAATTGAGAAAAGCAGCACAATACTATTTGAAGGCAGTATCATATTATAAAATGTATCCAAACTGCAGAATGTCATAACAGCATCAGATAAGAGCACCACATTGCAATTCTTATCTTTGGTAACAGTATGACAAGAGCATATCTGCTTTCTTTTTACCTTGAGAAAAGTAAGAGTTGAACTAGAAAAGATCCAGAAACATAAAGTAATCCATAAATCTGGATACAACACTTACAATGAAGAGGTTTCAAGTAGAAGTTCTAAGGAGGGAAAAGAGCTAGGACAGACTTAATTGAGGGATTTAACCTTGTGAAGGTCACACACTAAATGGTTTCTATGTGTGCTCATTCTCTCCCTTTCTTTCTGATTATACAAAACCATGGACTAAAAATTACTTTCTCAAATTAAAGGCCTAATATTCAGAGAAGTGCACTGAAGAGTTTCTGTAAGCAGTATGTATTTCAGAGTTAGTTTTGGTAGATGACCTTGGGGATATGGTAGATATTCAGTAAGTATTTCCTGATTTGCAATGCTTAATTTTAGAACCTGGAGGGACTTTAGATAATTATCATTTATCAAGCACAGATGATGAGCTAGGCATTTTATTTAGGTTATTTCATTTTATCCTCACATCAACCCCCAATCCCCAAGGACTATTATTATTTCTATTTTAAGGATAAGATATAGGAGCTTTGGTGAGGTCAAGTGATTTACGCAAGAAAAGATCTGTGACTGGTGGAATTGAACTCCCCTTTGAGGCTTTAAAGCCTGCACTTTTAGCTTTTGCCTTTGGATATCACTTAGTCTAACACCTATTCTTTCCACCAGGAAAAGAAAAACGATTTTTTTTCAAAACTGAGATTTTGAAACATTACATAATTGACTAAGGTTGTATGACAAGTTCATGACAGAGTGGGACTGGAAATGAGCCTCAGTGCTCTTAGTTCAGAATACTATCCTTCTAATAACTCGATGTTATGGCTCTAGTTTAAAGGACACTGGTGCTGGCTGGCAGGTCAGGTGGCGTAAACCTGCATCTGCTAGGTGAGCTTAGACAAGTCAATTCGTCTTTTGGTGTTCCATTTACTTCATGTTTAATATGAGAACGTTATGCTGTCAACCAAGACTCTTTCCATTTCTGAAATGTGATGCTTCTGTTTCTGCGGTCTATGATGCTATTGTCAATCTATGTAGCAAATACCTCAGCTACAATCTCAACTTTTGATCAACAAGATCAGTAGAATATGATTTCTAGGACTATAGTCATGATCTAAGGAACCCAAACCCTAGGTTCCAAACCCAGCACCATTTCCTAATTATGAGAACTTGGGGAATTTCCTTAACAGTTCTGATCTCAGATCTCTCATTTGCAAAGTGAAATCTAAAATCATGCCTACCTTAGAGGGTGGTAAGGATTAAATGAGATGTCTCACATAAATTCTGGAAAACTGCCACTCAACAAGTGGCAAATAGTTATGTGAGGATGTTGACAATAATGGTGATGAGGATGGTGACATTGGAATGTATCATCCTATGATTACAAGGCTTTTAAGTCAGTTTTTTTTTTAAGATTTTATTTATTTATTTGACAGAGAGAGACACAGCAAGAGAGGGAACACAAGCAGAGGGCGTGGGAGAAGGAGAAGCAGGTCCCCCGCTGAGCAGGGAGCCCGATGTGGGGCTTGATCCCAGGACCCTGGGATAATGACCCAAGCCGAAGGCAGACGCTTAACAACTGAGCCACCCAGGTGCCCTTAAGTCAGTTTTATAAATTTCTTCCCAGTGTGGAGAAAATCTTTCATAGTGATGTTCCACAAAGACTTAAATAGACAAAAAAATTATAGATGGAGATGGATGATCGCAGTTGTAATTAAAGCTGATAAAGCCAGAAATCCTAGGACTAATATGACTAGGTTCTCTCTGTCTCATTTCCCCCAAGCCCTCCCTGCCCCCCATATCCTCTCTCTCCCCTACCTCCCTCCCTTTTTTCTGACTTAAATGGATGATTTCTCTAACAAGACAAAAATAATGAATTTATAAGGATATAAAATTACATATAGGATATGTAAAACTACAAAATATGTGAATTATATACACATTTGTGAATATATACATGCATGCATTGGTATAAAAATTCCCTCAAATGTTAACACACCTGGATTGTAGAATTATTGGTGATTTTAACTTTTTTCTTTATAAATTCCTGCCTTTCACAAATAAGTGTGCATTACTTCTAGTTTAAGAGGGAGACTTTGAGTCAATAAAAGTCATAGCAAAAGGATCACAAGGAATCAAAGTGTCTTAATGGCTATTTCTAGGTGGCAGGACTAAAGGGGGTGTTCATTTTACTTTTTATTAGCAACTGTTTTCTAAATTTTCTAATTGAGCGTGCATCCTTTTAAAATTATTTTTAAAGTATTTAAAACCACATATAAATACTCAATAATAATATGGTAGATTTCTACCAGTATTCAACCACTTGATGTATGGGCTTAAACAACTCCGCCTGGGACACAGAGACATCCTCACACTTCAAAAGGTCTCAAATTGTTTGACAGTAAGCAAGTTATTTATGTCTCCCTTTCCCTTCCTGGATGATGAAAGGTAAACAGCCTTTCAGAGTGATCATGAGGATTAGCCAAGAAAATATACATGGAGTGCCTGTAACAATGCCTGTCACTTAATCAGCCCCAAAACATCACCACTGCCCCTGATCCAGCATGCTCTCCGATCTCTGCTACTGTCTACAGAAAGAAGACAGAGGCCTCCTGGTCAACAAATCGCTGCAGAATTTAACCTTCCCTGGAGTCTCCAGTACATCTCTGCACTCCCATCCCATTGTAATCTGTTAAGAGTTCTGCAAAAGATCATAACCATTAGGATGACACCACATAATCGAAGAGTTACTGCGTAATTTAACAAAGCCGGTATAAATGTCTTCAAAAGGAACAAATAGAGAATTGAATTATGATCCTGGAGCAAAGAATTGTTTACCACAGTGTTTGTTTTCAGGCTTAAGAGCAGGACAGTTTGTCTACACAGAGTGGTCTCAATGCACAGTTGTTCTCATCAGCACTGGTCCCCTTCTCCAATGATGTGGCTTTGAAAGGAATTGCTTTGGATAAAAAAACATCACTTCAATCCACTAGGCATTTAAATCTCACACTGTTCTTTCATAGTCTCTGTCACACGAATTCTACCACTTCTTGTTTACTGACAAACCAAAACAGCAGAATGAACTTAGAGGAAACTTGGATCTAGCTTCTCAGTGTGGGAAAACCTTGAGATTTGGGGACTGTCATCTCACACGTATCTGAGAAGATGCAAGTTCTACAACAAACTCCTTGCTAGAAAGGATAGAGTGCTACTAAACCAGGAACTGCAGTAACTGTTTTGCTGGGGCCAAAGGCAAAGCAGACATTTCCCCATGGCTGATTATCATGGGGTGTATCAGAGGTCCTTAAACATAGTAAGCATTTGATGTTTATTTGGATACATGGGAAAATACACAAATAATTAATAGTAGCTTCTCATTTGGATTTTAGTTTCTTGAAGAGTGAACATAAAGTGTTACTAACCATCTACTTTACACAATGTCTGGGCTTGGTATTCTTAAATCTATAGTTTCTATTTGGGTGCAGCAAGCCCGGGTGCATGGGGTGCTGCAGAGAAGGGGAATACAAAACCCAGCCATAATGAAAAAAAATCAGAATTAAAGAATTATTTTCAGGAACAAGGTATTAAAAGCTACAATATATTGCTTATTACAGATCAGGCATTTTAGCATCTTATTACTTCATTTAGTCTCCTCACACAATGGTCTCCCCTTTATGACTGGTGTTTCCATTCTGCAGATGATGGAACAGTCTTGTTGTTGCTAAACAA
This sequence comes from Leptonychotes weddellii, assembly GCF_054177405.1. Taxonomy (NCBI): domain Eukaryota; kingdom Metazoa; phylum Chordata; class Mammalia; order Carnivora; family Phocidae; genus Leptonychotes; species Leptonychotes weddellii. Next base: position 20,732,646 of record NC_138374.1, on the reverse strand, counting down.
ACTACTCTGATATTTAGTGGCTTGCAACTATAACCATTTTATTATTCATTTTATATTTTATTATTTATGGGAATGGCTTTTCATGGCTTCATGATATCCAGGATCTCTTCTGGGAAGATTCAAAAGCTGGATGATTCGAAAATTGGAAGATGGAATGATCTGGGGTCTCCTTCATTCTCACATCAGGCTCCAAAATGACTTACAAACCAAGACCGCTGAGGGGCTTGTCTTCCTCAAAGCATGTCATTGGTGTTGGCAGACTCCTCACCTGATGGCTAAGGGCTCCAAGAGCAAATGTTCCAGACACCAAGGCAGAAGCTGCATCATCTTTTATGACCAAGCTTCGTGAGCCATACATAGCCATTGCTTTTGGTTGAAGAGTCACAAGCCACCCAGACTCAAAGGGATGGTACATAAGTCCCCACTACTTGATAGGAGGAGCGTCAAAGAATTTGGGATCTATGAGACTTAAAGGGGTTAAGGAATATGACAAGTTTCAGACCTGGAATTGGGACCTAGTTCTTTTGAATTCAATGTACAGGCCATTAGTCTCTCATTCGGGTGGCAAACTAAGGTTTTCATGGAGGACATTTTTGGGGGTTAGTTTCAACAACAAACAGAAAAAGTTGGGGGAAATGTTGTAATCAACTTAATTTATCATTCAAGAGGGTTCAGTTTATAAGGTAAAATATTCCCCTACAAACTTTCTTTTATTATGTATATCTTCCAACAAATCCTTGAAGGAAAAAAAAAAAAAAAAAAAAGCAATAATGGTGTATTACAGCCCAGTCTGCCTGAACTATAACAAATATCAAGCTAAAGAAGTCTGAACTAATCAAGTTTAAGGCAGCAATAATTGTGCAGTCCCAGTGAGAGAAACGAGATAGTTATTTAGGCTTTATTTGGTTTTAGAATAGACTGTGGCTTTCAAGATACTTACTAAGTGACTGAGCATGTGCACATGCAAACCTCTCAATCCAGTGTTTGTCAGGAAAACAAATGTGTCATATTCTGGAAGATTTTTGCTAATGAACTGCATAGACCACAGCTCTAATTAATATCAGAATCCACTCCTACCTTTGTGGGTTGTTTTAATTGCTTGAGAGATCCAGCCCAGGGTAGGCAAATTTGTTTCATAAGGGATGGATAGTAAATAGCTATCACTTTACAGAACATCTAATCTCTGTTGCAACTACATAACTCATCTGTCATCACCCAAAAGCGGCCACCGACAGTACATAAACAAATAGGCATGTCTACATTTAGTAACACTTTATTTACAAAGACTTGCAACAAGCCAGATTTGGCCCTTGGGCTACAATTTTCTGATCCTTGTCCAAATGTTTCATTTTACGAGTGAGAAGACTGAGACCCAAAGAACACAGTTTACTTTACCATGTGAACCTAAAAACAAGGGATGAAACAGCAGAGATCTAGAAAAATATCCAATAATAAAAACAGATATGTTTGATTTCCTAAGTTCTAAACTATCGTCTGATTTTCACCATCATCAATGAATATTTATTGAATATCCCCCTGAGTGCAAAGTTCTGTACCTTCCATTTGGCTTGTCAAGTGTCCCTTTAGGTAGGTTACATTCATTGTACTGTTAGTTTTTTTTTTTCTATTTTCTTGCTAAAGATAGTCAAAACCCCTCCAAATTTCATCAATTTTCAGTATGCAAGTTTGAATGTGTTTAATTTTCTTTTATTGAAGCTTCTAACATTCTTTGCATCTCTTCAACTATTCTTTATTAGAGGATTCAGACAACCAATGATAGCATCCTGTTAATGATGTCATATCTCCTAGCTAGTAGCAGTTAATATTTTTCTACTCATATCAAGCATCAAACATCTCCATCTGAGCATCTACAAGATAGAGATGTTTGTGCTGGCCAGGGAACAACCATCTATTTCACTGCTCTGGCCCATGTCCGTTTTCCTAAGAATCAACATCTAAAAACACAATAATCTTCCAGGTGCACGGAGATGCTCCACTCAAGTAAATCGGACAGAGAGAGGATAAAGTGTAATTTTGCTCTTCAGTGATTAACTGCATCAAATAATAAGGAAATATTTCTATTCCAGCTAATTTGTGTAAAAAAGAAATATGTAAAAGAATGAATATATAAAAGAATGTGACAAAGACAACATACAGATGACCAACAGTCACATGAAAAGATGCTCAACATCACTCATCATCAAGGAAATGCAAATCAAAACAACCATGAGATATCACCTCACACCTGACAGAATGGCTAAAATCAAAAACAAGTGTTGGTGAGAATGTGGAAAAAACAAGACCCTCATGCACTGTTTGTAGGAATGCAAACTGGGGCAGCCACTAGGGAAAACAGTATGGAGGTTCTTCAAAAAATTAAAAATAGAAATACCATATAAGCCAATAATTCCACTCCTGGGTATTTACCCAAAGACAACAAAAACATTAATTTGAAAAGATATATGCACTCCTATGTTTATTGCAAAATTATTTACAATAGCCAAGATACGGAAACAACCCAAGTGTCCATCGATAGATGAAGATATGTTATAGATATATGATGGAATATTATTCAGCCATAAAAAATAATGAAATCCTGCCATTTGCAAGAAGATAGATGGATCTAGAGTATATAATGCTAAGTGAAGTCAGTCAGAGAAAAACAAATACCACATGATTTCACTCACATGTGGAATCTAAGAAACAAAACAAATGAACAAAGAAAAGAGATACAAACAAAAAAATAGATTCTTAAAGATTTATTTATTTACTTATTTATTTATTTATGAGAGAGAGAGAGTGGGGAAAGGGTCAGAGGGAGAGGGAGAGAGAGAATCCACAAGCAGACTCCCCACTCAGTGCAGAGCCTGACATGGGGCTCGATCTCAGGACCCTGAGATCATGACCTGTGCCAAAACCAGGAATTGGCTGCTTAACCAACTGAGCTACCCAGGTGCTCCCCCCAAAAAATAGATTCTTAAATATAGACAACAAAGTGGTAGTCACCAGTGGGGATGTAGGTGGGGGATGGATGAAATAAGTGAAGGGGATTAAAAGTACACTTATGGTGATGAGCACCGAGTAATATACAGAATTGTTGAATCATTATATTGTACACCTGAAACTAACACAATACTGTATGCTAATTATTCTTGAATAAATAAAAGAATGAGACAGTTTATAGTAAACCACCTTGTCCATCTTTGGAAGTATATTGCCTTTCTTAAAGTCAGACAGAAATGCATAAAGGAAAATTTTGTTTTTAAGATATAATCAAATAAATAGCTGAACTGTGTTTTGCAGTCTTTGGGGCATGAGCAGATTAATTGCTGATACTTCTGATAACCTACTTATGTTCCATCTATTGAACAGAGGAAATGACCAAAACTCGTTAACTTGGCCTTCAATGTACCCAACATGCTTACTTCAGCCTTTCTTTTCAGCCCTATTTTCTGGAATTTTGCTCTACCAATTCCATATTTACCAGAAACTTTCCCCAAGTTGCTCTTTATGCTTTGCTGCACCATTTCTCTTGCCTGTAATTCTCTTCCTTCCTACCCAATACCCCTTAAACTTTTACCCTTCCTGGAGGATCATCAAAATGTCGTTTTCATCATGGAATCTTTCTTGATCCACCCAGCTAATAGGATGCATCCAGCTAACTTCTTTCATATTTAACTGAGAAATCATATTAGTAGTTTTGTTATAACATTTAACATATGCTGTTTTGTAATGTAATTGTATAGATCCTTCAAGATTTTTGTTTTATGCACCTCTGCATCTTATTCAAACACAAGCAGGTTTTCCCCCTAATGCAGATAATTAAGAATAGTTTAAGGATGAAAGGATAGTTGGATGAATACATTTCAAGTTTTGCCTCAGTGATTCAAATGTTGCATTACTCCTCTTCATAATGACATTGGCAACATCTTGATACAGCTATATGCTATGGTACATGTTACACAGAGATGTGAAATTTAATTTATATGTTTTTAAATGCCTAAACATACTCTATCATTTGAGAATACAATAAGACCACCTCCCTTGGGGCACCTGGATGGCTCAGTAGGTTAAACATTTGATGCTTGGTTTCGGCTCAGGTCATGATCCCTGGGTTGTGAGATCAAGCCCTGCATCAGGCTCCATGCTCAGTGGGGAGTCTGCTTAGGATTCTCTCTTCCCCACCCCAAGCCCCCTCAAATAAATAAATAAAATATTTAAAATTTAAAAGGACCACCTCTCTCAAAGAATGAGCCGTGTCCTGAAGCACTCAAAGAGTAAAATAAATTTTAAAGATCCCAAAACTAATTTAACCCTAGAATATATTTTTTATTCCATAAAAATGTACTCAGTCATGACTAATGACTAAAAAAGATTAAACTTTGATGAATTTTCTCTCCTTTCACACAACATATCGTCTCATTTATTCCTTTTTCTTTTATATGTATATAAAATATATATATATAT
>NC_138374.1:20704035-20727679 GCF_054177405.1 Leptonychotes weddellii | reverse complement strand
CTTGCAGCCAAAAGAATTTAATAGAATGGGAAAATCATGTATTTTATCACTTTATCTTCTTACAAAGAAATAGATAATCAAATATCTAAAATTAGCCCTGTTCTGAAATCATCAAGGAGAACTGGAAAGCATGTAGCCTAAAAAAAATGCTATACATCTGAGCTGAAAATTCAATAAGCTAGCTCGTGGTTTTATTAAAAATAACCCCTTCCTTCTAAGATGGGTTTGCTCATAATCGGATAGTCGCCTCCCTTCTGTTTCACTTAGCATACTCTGCTGGACAAACCATGTGCTCCCCCCTCACCATCCTTTTGGCCCACCTTTCATTCCACCCACTGCTCTAGCAAGGAGCCTCCTGCAGGAGTAACTGCAAAGCATCTCACCCAAGAGCGTCACGGCTCTGGCTCTCTGCCCTTTTGCCTCTCTGGCTTTGTCAGTATTATTGGGTAGCTTTGGAAACCAAACAACACTCACACATACAGACTAGAAAGGAAAAGGAGTTAACATCCCAATTAGGTGGGGTGGAGGGAAGTACCCAGAGAATAAGTCATTTTCTTCTGTTCCTCTGGTGAGTAATCCTGAGGCACATTCATTGTGTTCCTTAGTCCACATCTGTACAAAAGCTTTCCCTCTTCTCCCAATTCCCTCCCTCCTGCCTTCCATTTATGTTTCCTGAGATCACTTCCCAAAATAAAGTACCAGCATGCAAGCTCTTGGTGAAGTTTTGTTGTCTAAGAGTCCTCAAATTAAGACATACCCCAAAGTAGGAGAGAGGACCATGGAGACAACTATTTACTGAGCATATACTATGTATGGGATGATCAGCATGTGTTATCTAATTTAATACTCATTCCAGTCTTATTAGTTGGGTATTATGATCCTCTTTTTCCCCAGACCCCCTTGTTCCCCATGAGATAGCTGAGATTGTCAAAGGTAATGGGATTTACAGAGGTCACACAGCTAACCAGAAATAAAATAAGGACTTCAAATCCTAATCTCTGATTCCAAACTCACCTTCATTCCATCATCTAACAGTCTCCCTGTTATACAAATGAGCCGAAGTTGACTTCCACATTTTGGCCCATCTGTGGTTTAGTTTCTCATAGGGGACCGAGACCCAGCAGCTCAAAAGCCTACTGGCACCAAATTCCTTTTTTAACACATTGTTGTTTTGAACATAAACCAAGTACACAGATTTTTAGCCACTTAGAGCCTGCCTATTTTGCATACCCATGAAACTTTGCCCAACATATGTTAGCTATAGATAAGCTCCGGGGCTGTACATAACTCAAGCTGCTGCCCTCTTTTGCAGCTCTCTGACCCAGAGACTTCCCAGCACACTGCTGAGCAACATCACCCATCACCTAGATGGATATTAAGCCTCCTCTCTGATCCACCTCTCCCTGGTAGTTCCTTGCCCTGTTTCCCTTCCGAATGGTTTTCCTGCTCTTGTAACCCCTGTGTGGTCTCAGGATATAAGGGATTTCTCCACGTGCAAACCTGTCAGAGGGTTGCTAAAACAAACCTTGTATGTGCTACTGCCACCTAGTGGCCATATCTTTTTTCGATCTGTTCCCAAATCCCTCAATGCCCTACACAAAAGGTGGCTCATGCTGAAAATACAGATTTATGTCAAGATAAATGAAAGATGACAAGACCATACTGGCTTATTAACACTGATTGCCATGTGCCCTTAATCTCTAACATGAGAGTTAAGGAGGGTTGAAAGTTGAAACGAGGGACTTTTTTTTATTATATAGGTATTCTCCATATCTACCTAGTACAATTCTTAGTAACAATACCTAATGGATGATCACTGAGAGGAAACCAATGATTTTTCACAGCCTATTCTGCAATATTGAAAAAATATTCTGATTCTGTGGCTGAGAGGCACATGAGGCAGGACCACGGGGACAATTTTAAGATTTGTGGGGTCCAGTTTTGGCCCGAATTGAAAGTATTTGATCCTATTCTATATAATGTATTTTACTAATTTTCATAAGGCTTATTTGCTATCCAAGATTCGATCCACTTGATTCAAGGCCATGAGCTAGAAAAATTTAAGACCTTCAATACTTTTATAGCCATCAAAATTTCCAAAATGTTCCAAAATGTTATAAAATTTTACAACCTGACTTGAGTCACGATAATCCTCAAATTACTTATCACAAATAAGAATGATTAGTGTAAGGATTTAGAATAAGGGGGCATCCAAGGAAATTTGGAGTATGTTTTGGTTTATCACAGTGAAGGGCTTTGACTAGAATCTAGTGAATGGGTGCCAGGGATGCCAAGTATCCTGCAATTTACTACAGGGTATTTACCCCAAAGACACAGATGTAGTGAAAAGAAGGGCCATATGCACCCCAATGTTCATAGCAGCAATGTCCGCAATAGCCAAACTGTGGAAAGAGCCGAGATGCCCTTCAAAAGATGAATGGATAAAAAAGATGTTGTCCATATATACAATGGAATATTACTCAGCCATCAGAAAGGATGAATACCCAATTTTTGCATCAACATGGATGGAACTGGAGGAGATTATGCTAAGTGAAATAAGTCAAGCAGAGAAAGTCAATTATCATATGGTTTCACTTATTTGTGGAACATAAGGAATAGGATGGAGGACATTAGGAGAAGGAAGGGAAAAATGAAGGGAGGGAATCGGAGGGGGAGACGAACCATGAAAGACTATGGACTCCGAGAAACAAATTGAGGGTTTTAGAGAGGAGGAGGCTGGGGGGATGTGTTAGCCCAGTGATGGGTATTAAGGAGGGCACATATTGCATGGAGCACTGGGTGTTATACGTAAACAATGAATCATGGAACACTACATCAAAAACTAATGATGTACTGTATGGTGACTAACATAATAAAAAAATAAAAAATAAATATCCTTCAATGCATGGTTGTATCATCCAATAAAGAATTATTCTACATCCTGCATCACTTTTGAATACAACTTATTTGCAAAGACTTTATTCTTCCTCATTTCTCCACTTCAAGATTTTACAATTTCTCCTGGCATGTTTTCCCTATTTCACATAAGCATTATCTTTCCTTCTTGTACTATACTCAAATCTAGTTGACTAATACTTAATCTGATATTAGTTTTTATTCTAGCATCTACTCATATAATTTTATATTAAATTCCTGAGTGTCTTATATGGAAAACTTCTGATCTTTTACATCTAAATTAGTTAATTTTAAGTGGCGCTACTAGAATTATAATCTAATATGATCATGCACACATATCTATATATATATGTAAATTTATATTTTTCTCTTTTTTCTCTTTCCTCTTATTTCTCCTTCATATTATAGGGTTTTATATTGTTTTATTATGTGTTTAAGTAGTTTATATGATTTATGGGTATCATTTTGTGACAGTAAGTAGGATATAAAAATATTTGTAACAGAAAAGGAAGCCGATAGGTCTGAAAACCACTTTTAGAATATATTGGAAAAAGACCATATTACCTCTTACTGGCTGTTGGCTTAGTGGCTGTGTGTTCCAAATATTAGGTTAGATCTCTTATCTTAGATTTCTTATATGTAAAAAGGGAATCATGATACCTGCCTCATTGGAGTAAGTTTAGGCTGGAATGAAGTAAGTAATACATGCCAGAGTGCCTGGCCCATACAGACAGTCCTTCCTACACTATAGTTTCAAATTCTACATTAAAAAACAGATGTTCACTCCAAAATAAGGACACAAATCACTTAGTTTTTTAAAATAGGCAAGAGATCTAAACATATATCTTGCCAAAGATGCACAAATGGGAAATAAGCATATGAGAAGATGCTCAACATTACTTGTCATTAGGGAGATCAAATTAAAATAATGAGATATCACTGTAGACCTATTATTATGGCTCAAATTAAAAAAATGACAACACTAACTGCTGATGAGGATGCAGAACAATGGGGACCTTTCCTTTATTGTTGGTGGGAATACAAAATGGTACATCCACTTCGAAGAACAGCTTGGCAGGCAGTTTCTTACAAAGTTCGACATGGTCTTACCTTACAATCCAGCAAATGTACTTCTAGTTATTTGCCTAATTTGAACCTGTCCCACACAAATATCTGCGTGATTTGAATATTTACAGCAGCTTAATTCAAAATCACCTAAAAGTGGATGCAACCACAAGATATCCTTTGATAGGTGAGTGGATAAGCAAACTGCAGTACATCCATCCGATGGAATATTATTAAATTGATTTTTAAAAAAAGCTCTCAAGCCACCAAACACATGGATGCATTCAAAAGCAAATTGCTAAGTAGATGAAGCTGGTCTGAAAGGGCTACATTGTTTGATTTCATTTAGATGACATTCCAGAAAAGGCAAAACTATAGAGACAAGAAGCAGATCAGTGTTGACAGATGTTGGGTGGGAGAAGTTTGAAGAAGTGAGGCACACGTTTTTTGAGGTGGTGAAACTATTCTAGATAATACTGTAATGGTGGTACATGACATTTGACACTCACCAAGACTTAGAAAACTTTATAGCACAAAGAGTGAACTTTAATTTATACAAATTAAAAAAAAATCATTTAAGATGTCGCAGAATGAAGAATATGAAAAAATCTAACTGTATTGAAAGTGTATGAAACAATCTCATTGAAGAAGATGGAAGAAAAGTTGATATAATTAGGGGAAGGAGTAGACTCTCTAAGACTAAAGGCAAAAAGAATTGTACATAAGAACTGTACTCCAGTTGAAGAAGTTGTTTCCCATAGCGATATGGGCTAACAATTCTGAAACCACTCTACCTGTTGTTGTTGGGTTGAACTGTGTCCCTCCAAAGAAGTTATGTTGACGTTCTAACCCCCAGTACCTTTGCATGTGACTTTATGCAGAAACATGACTTTTGCAGATGTAATCAAGTTAAGATGAGGTCAGCTGGAAGGGCCCTAATCCAGTATGACCAGTGTACCTATAAGAAGAGATGAGACACAGAAATAGGGACAGAGGGAAAATAGTCACATGAAGACAGAAGCAGACATTGGAGTTATTCTGTCTCAAACCAAGGAACACCTAACATTATTAGAAGCTGGAGAGACAAGAAAGGATCCTCTCCTAGAGGATTTGGAGGAAGTGTGGTCTTGTCAACATCTTGATTTCAGACTTGTAGCAACAAAGTAGAAATGGATTACAATCCCAATGTGTAAAATAAATATCCACAAGGACATACTGATATAAATAAATACATGGGGGAAACAATGGGAAAGAAATGACAAATCTCCCATGCAAAAGAATTCCAAATAATTTATCTAGATAGTTATCCAAATTTGGATAATTCATCCAAATGTATCCATTCTTAAGGAGCTGTAGTATAACTCTCCACTCTGTAAGTATGGGCTGTCATAGTGACATTAAAGAAAACCTTAGGAAATCTGAAAAAAAAAAAAAAAAAGGTAGAATTAATAGTATTGTTTCAATATCGATTAATAGTGAATACAACTTAGTATTGTAAAATGTTAATAAGAGGGGAATCTTGGTATGGGGCATATTGGAAATCTATTACCTATTATTGTAAAATAAAAAGTACACTGCAAAAGTAAGCCAGATGTTTAAGTCTGAGTCTAAATTTTGTTCCAGCACTTCTTTATATGTGATGGGCAAGAGTTTAGTTACTTATCTTTAAAATGCAGATGATCTCTAGTCTAGAAGACAGTGGTAAGGATTAATAAGTTAACATACATGAAGGGTCCACCTGCAAAATTCTAAAATAATGCCCTGAAGGATTCTGGAACTTTTAAGTGTTGTTTTTCTTCTATCTTTGTGAATATATTTTTAGACTAAGAAGTCAATTAATTAGTAGGAAAGGGGGATAATATAAAAAATAGTTGTGATTTGAAAGCTGGGCTTCCCAAACTGTGTTTCAGGTTGATGTGAATTTGGCCAAATATGAATTTCTTATTGGTTTAAGTGGGAGGTTGACTGGAAGTTGAATCCCTCTTGGATGAAGCACAAGGTCAAGCTGTCTCCTAGATCTTGGCTACTGGCTGCCCTTGGTCAGTGTTCGTGGCTTAAAGTGATGATATCATGTGGCCTACAGATAAAATGAAAATGCTTGCTCGTGGAATGTTCGTTGGAGTCACTTAAGAGTAAATATGGAACTGTACTTCAATTCCAAACTTATTGAAGTGCTATTACCCCGTAAAATGGTATTAGTAATCAATATTTCCCACATAGAACATATTACAAACCATCTATATGTAAACCTCAATATAACAGAGAAGGTTTCCTGTTTAAACCAGCCAGCCCAACCCGATAGTTGGGCAGACAATCTTCAATTAATGTAATAGAAATCTTGTCCTTATTTACCATCATCTCTGCCTACATGGGTAATTATGGGTAATTATAACAGCATTATTTCAGTTTGAAAGGATTGTGTAATATGGAAAAAATTCAGAGAGCCATTATGAGTCTGTGTACTTTGGTTCCGGTACCATCTGGACAAGCTCTAATAATGAACATTTTCAAACTCTGGAGTCTCCAAAATATATAGTATCATCAATGCCTTTAAACATGTAACAATAATGTTGTAACCAAACAAAAGTTAGTAATATATGAGTGCTTCAAGTTCTCCCTCCCTTTGCCCATTAGGAATAATTTTGGCTTGACTGAATATGCATATCCTTGTCCCTGCCCCCATCCCTAATATTTCAAGAATGGGGGTGGGGAAGAGCACAGGAGACTCCTGGAGGGCTGTAGGGAAATTATTGTTGCAGTACTCATTCTCTCTCATGGTGCTCCAAAACCCAAGGAAAGAACTTGAGTCATGTTCATGTTATCCTTGGTTTTTAGATTGTTTTATTCTGAAACCCATTGCATCGCTGACAAGGATCTAAGTAGCCGAACGAGACTTTTACTTCTCTCGGGTTACAAAGGCAGAAGCTCAGTTTCACTTCTCTCTGGTTACAAAGGCTGCACTACTTTCACTACATTAAAGATTATGATTAACTCAGGTGGGAATGTACCTGCCAATCTTTGATTCCAGCTTCTTCACTACTTGGGATTTAGATCCCAACATTCTGGTCTTTGGCTAAATTGTTTCATCTCTCATTATCTCACATTCCTCATGTGTAAAATGGAGATAGAAGCAGTGCCTAGCTGATAGGAGTAGTAGTAAGAAAGAAACTGTATAACCTGTGTAGAAACAACAGAATAGAAACCATATAGTAAGCACTGAAGAAATGTTAGCCAAGATTACATCTTCCTTTCTATCACTTCTCCATTACTATCTCAATCTTGTTGTTTTGTTAAAGCTTTTTACCTGCAGGGAAATAAGGCATTTATATTAAACAGATACGTATTTCTTTTGTGATGCATTTTTATTTATTGGGACAGCTAAGTCCTGAAAGTGCAGCTAAGATGTTCAACCCAGTGATTGTGTGATTACTTAACTCCTGCTCCTGACTGGCTACAAAGATGATACACTTTGCATTCAGTGAATGTAAAATGTGAAATAACCAATTTTCTGAGTGCCAGGATTTAAAGAGACATGTCTTAATTTAAGTAAAGGACTTTCTACTTTTCCTTGCTTTGATGAAATAATGACACCCATCAAGTTGAACTGGTGTCTATGATGCTTAGTCCTTCTGATGTAGGCTGGCCATTGGTACAAAAAGAAAATCAGCCAAAATGAGGCTATCACAAATGATTCACCCAGCAGCAAGAATACTTTATGAGCTGAAAAATCAGCCAATAGGGAAAATATAAAACAACCATAAAAAGATCTTTCATCATTTAGATCTTTTTAAAAATATTATTAACTTCACAGGAGCAGCTGAGCCACATTTGGCACCCAGTTGCTGACACTTTTTTCTAACCATATTGAGAATCTTTCTCCCCAAGATATGCTTTTGCATCTTAAATGCTTTTAGGAACCAATGGGCTAAAAACAATATTATTTATGTTAATTGTGCTGTGAACTGTATTAATAAAAGAGTTTAAAAAACATTTGTGATATTATGCATTTAAATTCTGTATCTTCACCCTTCGGTGACAGCAGCATTTGCACAAATGATAGAGGACTGAAAATAAAATCATTTTTTGTGACAAGCTTGCAAATGTGAAGGCGAATATTAATGGACAAATGGAAAGCACTGAATTTTCACAAAAGAGAATTTCAAGTAGTGAATGCACCCGAGAACAGAGTTTAAGGGTAAGCGGGTAACTCATCTAGATGAATTCCTATAAATTAGGCCTATAGTAATGCACCTGCCCTTGCTAAAATGGAGGGCCGTCCTGAGTGTTACTAAGGACATTAACAATCGATCTCTTCTTAACTCAAAGAAAGATTAAAAAAATCAAAAACTCTCAATGAAAATTCTGTCCGAGTTGGATATATAATTAGAGGTAGGTCACAGGGGGTAGAGAATTCATTAACACTGTTCATACTTCCAAATAGCTAGCATCCCATAGTTGTCACGGGCTTCCACGTATTATATGTGATAATTATTTAATCAAAATGATCTCAATTTAATCTTATAATAATCCTTTATGTAATGAGGGCAAATATTATCTTTCTAGAGATGAGAAAACAGACCAGAGAAGTTGTGATTTGCCCAAGTTGACAGGCAGTTATTCTGCATTCAGACAATTGATTTTGTGGGAACTAACCCTTTCAGAGAAACGTGTAGCTACTGCTAAGTCAAGTCTCTCGGGTTGAATTCAGTTTTCCATGCACTTACTCACTAGTAACATTTTATCTGTTTGAACAGTGATACTTTCTGCCATATACAGTACATTTTTGGCCTCATCACTGAAGTATTTATCTCATAACAATTGGTAGGTTATGTAGGTATTTTGGTATTGTTACGTAGATATTCCTGTATAACAATATTACTATACACTTAGCAGCTTAAAATGACACATATTCACTATCTCACAGGGTCTGTGGGTCAAGAATCTGCACAGGGCTAACCTGGATCTTCTGTTTAGGGTCTCACAAAGCTGCAATAAAGGCTCATATGTCTGGGGTTGCAGTTTTACCTAAGGATTAACCGGGGAAGTTTCTGCTTTATAAGCTCACTCATGCTGTTGGAAGAATTCAACCTCTTGCAGTTGTAGAACTGAGGACTTCAGTTTCTTGCTGACCATTGACTAGAGACCACTCTCAGCTCCTAGAGGTCACCTACAGTTCCTTGCAATGTGGGATTCCCCAACAGGGCCACTTGCTTCCTCAAAGCAAGCAAGGGAGGGAGAGACTCTAGCAAGAAGAGTGTAAATCATATAAGTTTTGTGTAAATCATATAATCACATACAAATAATCATGCACATCCTAGCACTTATCATATTCTATTAGAAGAAAATCCTAGGTGTGGTCCACACACAGGGGTAGGGGACCACATAGCAGTATGAATACCAGGAAATGGGAATAATTAAGAGCCTATTTGCCACAATCACTATCAACTTATACAATGATATGAATAATTCATTGTATTTCGCCCTTATGAAAAGATTAAAAAAATTTAAGTGTGCTGATGTTACTGATAACAACCACCAAGTATAGCAATTCAATACAAAGCTAGAAATTGTTACATAAATATTTAGTCTGTCAGGTGCTATAATTTAAATTGAAATGAGAAAAAAGGAAAATAAAAAACATACAAAATTCTAAATATATATTGACATGGTATCTGAAAGAAAATTGGGGAATTTATAATTTGTTGTAGCTCTCTTAGAACTCTTCTTATAAAGTATGAGGACATTGTTTAATTCTTGCAAAAATTTCATACAATTACACATACATTCACTGGATATGAAAGCATTGCCTCTAGTTAATAAGAGGCCAAGTAGATTCTGTAATACTTTCTGGAGTTTTCATCTCAAAGTTTTACTGTCAAAGCTTAGATCTAATTATGGCAATGCTGCTTAAAACTGTCCAAAGGCTTTCTGTTGCACATAAAATAAAAATCCTTAATAGGGCTGCAAAGCAGTGTAATCTGGTTTCTGCTCACCCTTCCAAGCACTCTCCCTATACTTTCACCCCAACACTGTTGGCTTCTCTTACAACGCATACCCTTTGTACATACCACTCTGGCAGCAATGAATGCTCCTTCATCACTCTCTCATTAATTTATCACTTACTAATATTGCAAGTATCCTTTTCTCAGTAAAGCCAAGTTATTTTGTTAATTCCTTGTTTAAGAGTGATGTTCCTTTCCTTCATAAAATTTATCTCCGTTCATAATTATGAACTCATTAAAAAAAATACATGGTTTGATGAATGCTTTTCTAGCCACTAAAGCAAAAGTTGGTAAAGGCAGGATTCACCAAGTCTAATAATGTGCATTACTGTATCCTTAATGGTTGGCATTATGCTCGACACATAGATGATCAGTAAATATTTTCATAGATGAGTCAACCAACCAACTGACCAATCAATGATTACCAATGCTTTTTACCTCCTCCCACCTCCTAATACAATCTCTATTTTTTGCCCCATTGAAATCATTGATTTTTATATGTAGTTTTATTTTTTTTAAGATTTCATTTATTTATTTGAGAGAGAGAGCATGAACAGGGGGAGCGGGAGAGAGAGAAGCAGGCTCCCCGCTGAGTAGGAAGCCCGATGGAGGGCTTAATCCCAGAACCCAGGGATCATGACCTGAACCAAAGGCAGATGCTTAATCGACTGAGCCACCCAGATGCCCTTCTGTGTACTTTTAGATGTAAACCATAATCCATTTTCAATAGAGAGAATTAAACGGGATGTGTTGTGGTTTATTTTGGTTTGGGGGAGTTTTCCTTTTTTTGGAGGATAAAAGGACATAATTGAAATGTTAAAAATAAAAAAGTACTTAAGATTTTTGGGGAGTCTCTTGTCAATGAAGATAATGGCATTAAGCTTATAGAAGGAATGAAATCTTTTTCATCATGGGGAAGCAGGGCCCAATCTCTCTTCTGCACCTTGCAAAAAAGAACTCTTGGAATCCGGGGACAGATATTGTTAAATTCTTTATTTTCTTTTGAATTTTTTGAATTGCAGTGAAGTAGCAAAATATATTTTCTAAGAAATAAGAGAAATTTCCTGAAAACTAAATATAGGAAGCAGTCCTCATGGAAGTTAAATATCCAAAGAGAATCCATTTTTATATTAAAAGGAAATTTATAAAGTAAAAGGAAACTAAAAGTTTTGTATCACGGTCTCATATTTAATCAGCAATTACATTCTAAATTAGAAGAAAGAAATTAACAGTGATTCTGAGATGGGTCTGCATGATTTACCCACTGTTATCTCATGCCAGTTAAATCTTATGCAATTCTCTTAGAATAAATGCTGATTGTAAACAGATCTTGGGTAACCACTCCCTCCCTCCAACATTCTATAATAACTATTTCAGCTGAGAAGTTTTCCACTTGCTGGCTCTCTAAGTGAACTCCATGGGCTCTGCCATTGCAAATTGTTTTGTTGACTTGACTTAAGCAAATATATGTTAAAATCAAATGAGTTTATCACATGGGTCTTTTTGGATATCCCCTTTAACTTCTAAGGAACTTCTGTAGAGAAAATTTGGTTCAACTATCTCATTAACCCCAGGGTGGATATTGCAATCAAAATCACAAAGAGTGAACACATCTGCTATGTAAAAGGAAGCAATGGTATCTGGAATCAACTACCCTTTTTTCCTACTTCTGCTACACAGAAAACTAGAGCAAGACTTTTCCCCAAAGTATTAATGGTACACTTAATCCAAAGAAAGAAGGCTCTTAAAACCTCAGATTGATTTTAACCTTATTTTCTCTACACATAGCATCCCTGCTAAATTTCCCCCATTGTAACAACACATTTGAGTCCCCAAACCATTTTTTTATGTTGTTGTTCAAATCTTCTATTATCAGTATTATTTGAAATGAATGCCTAGATTTTATTGGGAAATGCTGAAATTATGGCTAAGGTTTTTAATCTCTTTGTAAGTAGGTTGAGCTTTAAAGAAATCTAGACACTTTCATAAGGAAACAGAAGATTTATCTTCAGAAAGATCAATAGGGCAGAGCTTTCAAGCTGCCTCTAGTTATGAAACAGAAAGAAGTGTGAAGCCCATTTATTTATCTGAAGCATTTGTTCCATGCTGGGTCAACCAAGCCCCAAGCACCTGTTTTCTCTATTAGCACACACAGTGCCTGAATTACCCTGATTATTGCCTCAATTCTTCCTTTTACCTTGCCTGTGGGGACAGTCTGCCAACATTCAGGGCTTCAACCAAGAATGACAAAAACCCACAGGAGGCTCCATTTGGCTCTTGCCAGCCAAGGAGAGAACTGGAGCAGAAATATGAGCTACTCATTAGACTTTCCCAGTTGATTTCAGCCCTTATCTGTCCTAAAAATAACTGTAGGTATTTTTCAAATGTACATTATAGATCAAATCACATCATTCACTTCAACTGCCCTCTAAGGTAGCTATTTTAAGGGGCATCCAAATTTCCAAGCAAATGAAGATTTACTGAATCAAAGTTCCCAAGTCTATCAGTAAGGTATTGCCAGTTTCAGGATGGAAAGTATCACTTGAGCCTCAACAAGATATACAACAATGGACCTGTTTTGCTAGATTCCAAAATGTGTGAGCGTGGGCTAAGGAATGTGTGGGCTGAAAACTGTACAGTTCAACATCACTTCCATTTCTATATCCAAGTAGCTAAGAGCCCATTCTACCCAAAATGTAGAGGAGGCAATTAGGTTTGAAGACAGGCTATAAAGACATACATGGGGGCACCTGGCTGGTTCAGGTGATAGAACATGTGACTCTTCATCACAGGGTTATAAATTTAGGCCCCATGTTGGGTGTAGAGATTATTTAAAAAATAAATCCTTAAAAAAATAAAAAGGACATACGTGACTTCATTTCTCCCCCTGTGTCCAACCTAGCAGAATATAATCTGATTAGGAAAGGAATGGTACCTATACAAATGCCAAGTAAAGGATTGAGGAAAAATAAATTTTAAAAGCAGATCAATGAAAATGGTTTATGTATCAAAGGAGGAAGAGAATATTTCTGCCAGTGTCAAGAGGCAAAGTAAGATATCAAAAATATATCAGAGAAATAAGTATATGTGTGAAGAATAAATTAGGAAGGAAAGGGGACACATCACAAGCAAGGTCGTCAAAAAATCTGGTTATCTTTGAACATGATCATCTTTATTCAGTTATACTAAATCAAATAAGTAATTTTTTAAAAAGTACATTACTCAGATAATACAATGAATTTGGCATTCCTAAAGGTTGCAATCCAGTGCCAACAAAACAAGGATCTATGCACAAGAAGAGTAATTACTTTTAATAGCTGTGGGAAAGACTAAGTATGACAAAGACAGGAAGGAACAAATGTCCAAATTCCAAAGAACTGGTAGACTAGTTTCCTTATGCTGTTTAACAAGTTATCACAACCCTAGTAGCTTCAAACAACACATATGCATTTTCTTACAGTGTTAGGAATCTGGATTCAGTGTAAATGGATTTTCAGCCCAGGGTATTACAAGGCTACAGTGAGGTGTCAACCAGTCTGTGATCTTTTGTAGAGCTAACAGTCATATTCCAAGTTCCTGTGCTTTGGGCAAAATTTAGTTCCTTATGGTTGTAGGACTGAGGACTTCCCAAGGGCTTACCAGTTCCTTGCCATGTGCACATCTCATAGGCAATTCACAACACAGCAGTTTGCTTCTTCAAGACTAGCAGGAGAGTCTCTCTCTCCAGCCTCCCAAGATGGAGTCCTAGATAAACATTCCATCATCTTTTTTAACCAATGACATCTAATTACCTTTGCTAATTACCTAAACTACAGATCCCATCCACACTTAAGGAGAGCGGTTTATACAAGGGCGTGGATCACTGGGGGGTTGTCTACAGTATGTCAACCCCACAGATGGAAATAACATAAATGGAATGATGGGGGAATGTTGGTCAATGATATTGACCTAATGAAATAAGCCCAACTTGAGCCCACATATCTGTTTTATGCTGCCCTCTAGATACTTAAGTCGGCAGAACTGGCCACCTGAATAGCACCAAGCCTGTTCCCTGCAGCATGTAGTCCTTTTCCTCAGTCTGTACTCCTAAAGGGAGAGAATGCTAATGACATACATACCTTTAAATCCTAGGAGTGAGTCAAGAAGTAGCTCTTTTCAAGAAGGCACTGGCTGACAGGACTGGGACTTACAGTCTGAGGTCTCTACAAACATGCTCGTGGCTCTCCACAGTACAGCCTGGAATGAGGGAAGAGAATTGAAATTGTGGGCATTAGTGGAAGGACTCTCTATTTGTTCTCTTTCCCCAAGCCTTGCAAATGTTATCAGTGGGCCTGTTTACATAAAGAAAATAGAAATCCCACTTTGAGCAGACAATTTCATTCACTCTCATGGTGTGAAGTGATAGCCGGCTCAAATATTTTCGCTCTATGCTGAGTGAAGAATGGTCTCTTGAGAAGTTGGAATAAAAATGCTACCTCATCAATAAAAGCAAACACATGGAAAACAAACAAACAGAACCTCACAATCATTCAGGGGGAAAATAATTCCCATAGGGTAATTGATACTTAAATGTTTTATACTATGCATTTTTTAAGGAAGTGAAAGAACAGAACATGTGAGAATTAGTTTAGATTCTCATCATATTAAAGCACAAGAGATATAATAAAACATTGAATATAAAACTCAAAAGAGATACTGGGGAAAATTTTCTCAGAAAACACATTAATTGGAAATACTGTTCAGATATGAAAAAGACATCTCTGACTTGGTGTTTCAGTGCTGAGCACATGTACTTTTGTGCATCCTCTATTACTAGAAGAATGTAAGAGAATCAGGTATTAATGCTACCCCTTGGAGGCTGTCCTGCCTGTTTACAATATGGCATTGGAGAGGTTTGGGAACTCAATAGCTCCCTTCCAAGTTTTCAGTTTCCAACTTCATGGCCATTTCAGATAAACATCTGTGCTTCATATCGTGTGCTGGGCACATTGCTACTGATGTGATATCAAATGGCTTTCCCTCCATCTGTTGCCTGCTGTTATAACACTTGATTAAAAATTCTTTAAAGGCAGTTCAGTCAAATCTCCACTTCCACCACATTTGACCCCTAAGAGGAGAGAAAATCTGGGCGAGAACTCACTTAACATTAATAGATGCATAGATTTAACTTTTTGTAAGCTATTATCATTTAAGTGTCTTGGGAGGTATATATAATAATTGGCCACAGTTTTCACTTAGTGTATGCATCCTCATGCTTATAACTTTCATGGCAGAAAATACATTTAATAAAAAGCCATAGGATGTATATGGATGATGTTACACAGAGTTATTCACTCTCCTTGGCCTAGACCCTTTTTTCTTTTACCGGGAGCATCTTCTTACAATATAGCTGGGTCACATCTAAAGTATAGTGATAGTCAGGAAGATAAAGTCAAATGTGATTGAACTTTCCACTTTAGTCTCATCAGTACTGACCTAACTGCCAGTTCAGCTTGCCAAATAATTTTTTAATTAAAAAATGACAGTAATTTTCCTCATGAGCCCCATGTTTTGAAAGTTTGTTTCCATCAACTAAATGGCATTTATTTATTCTCAATATGACCATTGTTTATTACAAAGGCATATGTAATTGCTAATCAACATGATTCATCTGTATGAAATCAGCACTGGTGACTGGAATAAGTTGATCTATGTCAAGGCAAAGCAAGAACAAAAGAATTGGTCTTTCAGTTACCCGTATCTTGGATTTTGAAATATGTAACAGTCTATCAACCCTTATTGATTTTAGATCAAAGGTGAGGAAGAACTTACTCCTGTAAGAGTTGAAGTTTTTAACAACAGATCACTGTGAAATAAAGAAAATTAAATAATGCCATGAGTTTTCCATTATATCAAGTGTGTTCATGTTAAAGTGTCTTTTATTGTGAGATGATGTTCTTTCCACTTATGTTAACAACATTTTTCCCCTATGAACTAATGCTGACAGCAAATCTTTCTTCTTCTCCTCCTCCTTCTTCTTCCTCCCTCCTCCTCCCACTTTAGTACTGTCTGACTCTGGTCTCTATTCTTAGCCCAAATTCTCAAAAGGTAATTAACCAACTTAAGAATGGATGCCAACCCTCAGTCAGCTGTCCATTTATGTTCCAATCGATAGTAGCCACTGAAGAAAGGATCACATTACAAACATGTTTCTTGTATGCAATTACAATTTTTTAAGGCAAGTTACAAAAAAACACATGTAAAGAATACAAATCAATGTGGACATAATGATCACTGCTTTGTAAATAAATAGAATTGTAGAATTAATTAGAACAGAAAGGAGTCCCACCCTCGCTTCACCCAAGAGACAGGTAGCCTCATGGTATTATGCAGTCAGTAAGAGAAATAAAAAGTGATTAACGTTTGACAATCTTACTGCAATTGCAGACACTACTCTTGCCCCATGGTATGCTGTAGTATCAGTCCTTCAATATTCTGACTCTGCTCATTTCTTGTGGCTTGAGCTCTCCAGAAGAGTTAACAGAGGAAACCAAGCATGAGAAGAGCCAAAAGAACCGTATTTGTTGTCTAAGCACTTGGAAGGCAAAATTTATAAGCTGATTTGTCTAAGAAATAGTTTTATGCTAATCTAGCATCAGAAAAACAACGATCATAGATCCAGATATAAACACAATTATGCATTATATATTATAGCTCCTTTGTCATAAATTAATCGATTATATATACATGGCTTTATTTCTGGGCTTCCTATTCTGTTCTATTGCTCTATGTGTCTTTTTTTATGCTACTACCATACTGATTACCATAACTTTGTAACAGAGTTTCAAACAGGAAGTGTGATGACTCCAGATTTGTTCTTCTGACTCAACATTGCTTTGGCTATTCTGAGTCTTTGTAGTTCCATACAAATTCTAGGATTTTTTTTTCTATTTCTGTGAAAAATGCCATTGGAATTTTGATAGCAATTGCATTGAATCTTTAGATCACTTTTGGTAATATTGACATTTTAACAATATGAATCCTCCCAATCCATGAACATGGGATATCTTCCCATTTATTTTGTCTTTTTCAATTTCTTTCATAGTTTTTGGGATATAAATCTTTCACCTCCTTGGTTAGGTTTATGCCTAAGTATTTTATTCTTTTTGATGCTACTGTAAATTGGATTGTACTTAGCATCTTTTTTGCATAGTTTGTTCTAAGTTATAAAAATACAACTGATGTTTGTATATTGACTTTTTGTCCTGCAAGTTTATTTATTGGTTCTAACAGGTTTTTTTTTTTGGTGGAGTCTGTAGGATTTTTTTATATACAAGATGTCATCTGCAGAGACAATTTTACTTTTCTGATTTAGATGTCTTTTACTTAATTTTCTTTAATGTTCCCCTGTATTTTATTATTATGTTAATCACCATGCATTACATCATTAGTTTTTGATGTAGTGTTCCATGATTCATTGTTTGTGTATAATACCCAGTGCTCCATTCAGTACATGCCCTCTTTATTACCCATCACCAGGCTAACCCATCTCCCCACCCCCTCCCCTCTAGAACCCTCAGTTTCTCAGAGTCCATAGTCTCTCATGGTTTGTCTCCCCCTCCAATTTCCCCCCCTTCATTTTTCCCTTCCTGCTTTCTTCTTCTTCTTCTTCTTTTTTTTTTTTTTTAACATATAATGTATTATTTGTTTCAGAGATACAGGTCTGTGATTATTTATTTAATTTTCTTGATTAATTGCTCTTGCTAGAATTTCCAGGACTATGATGAATAGAAATTGTGAGAGTGGGAATATTTGTCTTTTTACTGAACGTAAAGGAAAAGTTTTCAGATTTTTGCCATTGACTATGATGTTATCTGTGGGCTTGCCATTTATAGTCTTTATCATGTTGATGTATATTCCTTTTTTTTTTTTATTATTTTTTAGAAAGAGAGTGAGCACAAGCAGGGGAGGAGCAGAGGGAGAGGGAGAGAGAATCCCAAGCCCAGCATGGAGCCCAACTCAGGGCTCAATCTCATGATGATCCTGAAATCATGACCCAAGCCAAAATCAAGAGTCAGACACTTAAATGAGTGAGCCACTCCAGGCACCCCTTTCCCTTATTTTTTTAATCAGAATATTTCAAAAGTTAACACTTGAAAAAAATATTCCCCTGAGTATAAAGAACTAATCATACAATAAAAGACCATTACAAAATTAAACAATTAGAGGTATATCATTCTCTGCATTTATCTCTGTTATAAACTTTTTCTTTAAAATATCATGTATTGGGGTACTGTAGATAATATTAAAAAACGGAAAAGCTCATTTTGCACCAATAATATTGAGGTATGTTCAATCTATCTTTATCAAACTCCAGAGCAATCCTTAAATCGGTGCTATTAAGGTCAATAGATTGATGTTACATATGATAGAAACAATTATTCTCCTTGGGGGAACCTAGTTATTTATGCCTTCTGCACCCATTCTTCAGGAAGGGACTGGCAGCATACTACCAGTACTCACTGCACCTTCGGTATGTAAGGCAACATTCATGTTGTTGGAAGAATTCAGCTCCTTGCAGATGTCAGAAAGAGGGCTTCAGTTTTTTGCTGGCTGATGGCTGGAAGCCACGCTCACTTCTAGAAGCTGCCCACAATTCCTTATTATGTAAGATTCCTCAAAATAGCCACTTGCTTCCTCACGGTGAGGATGAGAAAGATTCTAGCAAGACGGACACTACCATTTTATGAGATATAATTATATACATCCCATTACTTTTGCTATGTTCTATTATTTAGATGCAAGTCACAGGTTTTTCCCACATTCAAGTGGAGGAAATCATGTAATAGCATGACTACCAGGAAATGAGAATCATGGGGACCACCTCAATTTCTGTTTTCCACATGGGGCAGGGTAAATATTTGTTGAAGTGAATCAATGGCCCCCCAAAGAACTCTGCCACTACCAGTCAGCCCTCAAATGCAAAATTAAAATGGGGTAAGAAGCATTCTAGACATTACATGCAAAGTTAGGGAAGTGAGGGTTGGGAAGAGGATGGAGACATTAATTAAACAAAACATGCAATTAGAACTTCAGTTCGATTGGTTTAAAATATTATATTCCCTTACGTATTATCTATAATATCTGTTTAATCCAAAGGAAAAAATATAATGTGAAAAATGCAATAACTAAGGTAGTTTATAAGGATTTCTGAAGATCTGCTTTAGTACACATTTTCTCTGAGCACATCTGTCAACATTTCCTATTTCTTTCAGATGATGTAGAAAGACCTCTGACATTCAAATGCATCACCCTAATCAAATCCTCATCCTCCAGAATGATTTCAGAGAATGTATTACAGACCTAAGGAAAGTTCTGAATGCCAAACATTTCAAACACAATAGACGAACTTGGAAAAAGAGGGAGGAAACTAAGAGGCCAGGGGTTTTAGATCAGGTGCCTTCACATTCCTTATGATGGCGGCAGGAAATTGTCCATATATGCTTTCGAGCAAATGAAAGCATATATCTACACAGGAATAGAACATCAAGTCTTTGAGCGACATGTTTTAGTTTTTGCTACTTGTAAAGCCAAGCCAAAAATTGTCTGGAGCAAAGAAGAAGCTTTGCGCATAAAACTTTCATTGGTCAGAAGATACATGCTACAGGTCTTCCTAGACTCTAAACTGTCATGGCACAGTGACTGTACTGCAGATACTAGGCTGATAACATCTACTCTATTAAATATGACTTAGAAAAACTATTTTAACTCCTTTAAAAACCAGTATCACTCTATGAAATGAGGATACATGTCTGTCATTTCCATAGTCAGCCCACTGATCTTTAAAGACATTGTTTGGGGATGGAGCACCTGGGTGGCTCCATCCATTAAGTGTGAGACTCTTGGTTTCAGCTCAGGTCATGATCTCATGGTCCTGGGATCCAACCCTGAGTTGGGCTCTGTGCTCAGCAAGGGGTCTGCTTAAGATTCTCTCCCTCTCCCTCTGCCCCTCCCCTCACTAGCACTCTCTCTCAGATAAATAAATAAATCTTTAAAGAATAATAAAATAGAAAATGAAGACATTGTTTGGGAAGCTTATTTAAATATACAGACTCATCAATACCTTCCCTGGAAATTCTGAGACAGCAGGTCAGCCTGGTCTGAGAATACGTTTTGTTTTTTGTTTTTTGTTTTTTTTTTTAATTTTCCCCTGGGATATTATAATGCAGGTTTGGAAACTGCTGATCATTAAGTACATTTTATAACCCATACTCCATGATTCTCCTATCAGCAGACTGCCAGGTCTTACAGGTCTTTGGGAGAAACGCTAATCATGAAAGTGTGAGCCCTAGTTTAACTTAATTTAGAAAACTAAATTATTGGGGGCATCTGGGTCACTCAGTTAAGCATCTGCCTTCAGGGTCCTGGGATCAAGCCCCACATCGGCTTCCCTGTGTAGTGGAGAGCCTGCTTCTCCGTCTCCCTCTGCTGCTCCCCCTGCTTGTGCTTTCTCTTGCTCTCTCTCTGTCAAATAAATTAAAAAAAAAAAAAAGAATACTAAATTATTGGCTCTTAATGTAAGAATAATGAGAGGATTTCTGGCTGATGCAGACTTTGCCTCCTTTTTATACTCTTGCTATTTATTGTAGGTTGTGATTGCTCTCCTTTATTTATCCATGCTATAGACTATTTTGTTGCCCCCAAATTCCTATGTTAAAACCTAATCTTCAATGTAATATTATTTGGAGGTATGGTCTTTGGAAGTGCTTAGGTCATGAGGGTATAGCTGTTATGAATCGGATTAATTAGTGCATTTATAAAAGAGATCCCAGAATGCTCCCTCACCCCTTCCTCTGTGTGAGGACACAGCACAAAAGATGTCTGTCTACAAACTAGGAAGTGGGCACTCACCAGACACCAAATCTGCTGGCACCTTGATCTTTGACTTCCCAGCCTCCAGAACTGTGAGAAACCTCATTTCTGTTGTTTAATAAGCCACCCAGTCTATGGTAATCTGTTACAGCAGCCTGTAAGGACTAAGACAACCCATTTCAGAACCTTAACCTCTGGTCAGTCATCATCACTTTTCTGGAGGAATATTTCATCTGACCTGTTTTATTCCTTGGCTACAAGTTCCTTGTGACTTGGAGCTAATACTTGGTTCCAGGCAAGCCCTTCAGTATTCCAGCCCTAGTTTATTTGCCTTCCACTTTGATTCACAGCACATACACAAGGAGGATACCAGAACTTCCACTGTATACTTTGGCATTCATAGGATCCGGGTTGCATTGTAACTGATAGCATAAGTATGGAAGGATCAAACGAATAACAAGACATGTTAGAACAAAAGGAGAAATGGAAATAAACTTGAAACCTACTGAAGTGATACCTTCATACATGCAATGATGATCCTGAGTTTATGAAACTTAATTCCCCTTCAATGGCTCCTGCTTCTCTATAGACTTGAGGCATTACCTTTCAGCAATTATTCAAAGTTTGTTGCATTTAGGCATTTTATCTGGTAGGCAGAATAATACCCCTCCCCCAAATATGCCCTCCCTCATCATAATCCTAGAAGCTGTAAATATGTTATTTAATATGCAAAAGGGACTTTGTAGATATGATTAAATTAAAGACCCTGGGATAAAAAGATTTTACTGGATTACCTGGGTATGCCCAATCTAATCACATGGGTCTTTAAAATTAGAGTACCTTTGCTGTAATTAGAGAACCAGAGAAATGGCAGCCTAAGAAAGACCTCACCTGCTGTTGCTGGCTTTGAGAACGAAGGAAGGGGGCCATCAGCCAAGGAATTCAAGACCTCCAGAAGCTAGAATAGGCAAGAAAACAGATTCCTCCCTACAGCCCTAAGGAAATATGTGGACCTGCCAATTGCTTTATTTTAGCCCAATGAGGACTTTTAACCTTCAAAATTGTAAACACAAAATTTGCTGTCATTTGTGTCATTTTAAACCTGTAAGTTTGAAGTAATTTGTTACAGCAGCTAAAAACAATCTACCACCCAATAAAATGCTCACCATTTCCCTTGAAACTTCTTCAGCTGAACTGGTAAGCAAACTTTGCATACTTCCTCCAAATACTTTGCTTTGTGGAGTTTTGCAACTTTTGCTCACAAATAGTTTAACCATTTGTGACTTTCCTGTGCTCTCTGCCTCTCCACTTGATCCTACAATTCCTTTAAAACTCAAAGTCCTTCTTTATTAACCTTGCTCATATTATATCAAATGTTGTGTATGTTATTCAAACTTTCATAGCACTGTATTCACCATTCAGTTCACCTTTTTTATAAGCTCATATTGTTGGTACTGTTGTCAGTGTTTAACTCATCAAAAAATCATTTTTAAAAGGCAAATTCTATTTCATAACAACTTAAAATCCCAACTATGCCCCAAAGGGAGGTAGAGTAGGTCTGTATTTAAATACTATAAACATTTGCTATTAAACCCATTCACCTGCGGGCAGAAGTCTAATAAAAAAAGAGGTACTTAAAAGATGAGAGGAAAAAATATTTTATGACAGCTACTTAATCAGAGGGGGAAAAGGGATGATGAATTACTGATACATAATGTTCTAGTCAAAGAGGGGAAGTGTGCTTGAGAAATGGTAAAACAAATGACAAGACTTTGACTGGAAATTCCATCTCCTAGAGAGCAAAGCAATCTAGTAGAGCAGTGGTTCTCAACCAGGATAATGGTGACAATGTCTGGAGACACTGTAACCGGAGGAAGGTGCTACTAGCATCTGGGGGACAGAAACCAGGATACTGCAAAATAGCATGCAATGCACAGAGTGGCACCTCACAACAAAGACTTATCTAGCCTAAAATTCAATAATGTTGAGGTTGAGAGATTTCGATGGAGGGAACCATACTTTGGCTTAAAAAGGAATATTGATTAGTGAAATAAAAGGGACACAATTTCTCAATGGACATTGAAATAATAGTTACCTGTGAATGAAATTAATAGTTTTCCTTGTTCAGTTCTAGTATATGTGGCTGTGAAGCCTGGCTATCAAATGACTAGCATGGATTTTTAAGTAGCCAATTTTTTCTATATTCAGGTTATAGGAGAGATCGCACAGCGTTTCAGCCTGGAAAGATGATGGCTTGAGGAGATCGTGAGGTTCTAAGAAACATAATTCTAAGTCACAGGTATAAAAGGTGACAGCATAGGAAATGCAGTTGATGGTATAATAGCATTCTACGGTGACACGTGGCAGCTCAAATTGTGGTGGGCATAGTATACTGTATGGAGTTTTTGAATCACTATGTTGTATACACCTGAAATTAATACAATGTATGCCAATTATACTTCAATTAAAAAAAAAGAAAACATGCAATTCTGACCATGTAATTGTAAAGTACCTCAGCGAGATAGAAAAAGGAAACCAGAGTGGTTATGTAACAAAACCTTTGAAAAGATCAAATGAGTGAGGAAATACAGAGACAATATTAAAAAAGGGTATCGCAACAAACCATGATGATCATTGTCAGCAAAACCAAAACTACTTTGTAAAAACTACTAAGGGGGGGGCGGAGCAAGATGGCGGAGGAGTAGGAGACCTGGATTTCGTCTCCTCTCAGGAATTCAGCTGGATAGGGATCAAACCATTCTGAACACCTACAAACTCAACAGGAGATCGAAGAAAAGAAGAGCAACAAC
>NC_138374.1:20685470-20703535 GCF_054177405.1 Leptonychotes weddellii | reverse complement strand
AGAGACGATGGACTCTGAAAAACAAACAGGGTTCTAGAGGAGAGGGGGGTGGGGGGATGGGTTAGCCTGGTGGTGGGTATTGAGGAGGGCACGTTCTGCATGGAGCACTGGGTGTTATGCACAAACAATGAATCATGGAACACTTCATCTAAAACTAATGATGTAATGTATGGGGATTAACATAAGAATAAAAAAAAAAACTACTAAGAACTGAGAAAAAATTTTGAATTGTTTTAATGCTGGTGATTGACAAAGATACACTTGCGCTATTCAACACCTACATTTTCTGCCTTCTCTGATGTAGAAAATTATATGCAAGTAATTGTGGTAAATGGTTAGGGGAGGTCTAAAATGGGTGAGGAGAATGAACAAGATTATAAAACTTCCAGGCTAAGCTTTAGAAGGACCACATCCTGGGATGCTGAAGGATATGAGTTATCTGATCTACAACCAGGTTCTTGGAAGAATCAGAAAGAATGGGAATGATGCAAAGAAACTGGAGATGAGCTGATGTCTTTGCAAGACTCAGAAGGAAACAGGCAGAGTTTCAAATTTCTAAGGCAAGCTTTATGTAATTTCCAGGAAAACTTCAAGAAAGATGTTATAACTGAGTGGTGGGTGAGCACTGGGAGACAGAAATGGGTTTGTTAAATACATGAGTATTTGAAAATGAGCAATATCATACTAATCACATTCCATTTTTTGTAGAGTTGAGAGATAGTTAAGTTAGACAATATACACATGGGATAGCTGGGTTGCAGTAAAGCATTTGAGAATCTTTACTTGATATCTATATGTAGTATATAAAAGTGGGTTTGAAACAAGGAAAATTTAGTAGATTCACAACTAATTAAAGTTCCATGTTTAAAGAGTAGCACCTAATGAAGTGATTCCCTACCAGGCTTACCTCAATGAATATTTTGGTCAGTGACACTGCTGAAGTTGTTGGAGACCCTATTTATCAAATTTCAGTGACATAAGCCTGAGACTATCATGACTACAATACCTAAAAGAATCAGGATCTTAAATTAACTAGATGGAATCCTAGAAGAAAAGCATAATAAATGTTCATAAATTCATAGTGTATTGGGATCAGAGAAAATTTTAGTTGAAATCTTCATTTTGTATGCAAAGAAAATAGGTCACAGAAGGGTAACTTTAAGTAGTTCACATATGGCTTACAGGAGCAACACAATAAGTTTATAGGAAGATATATATAAGGGGCTGATTCATTTAAAACACACACACACACACCAGGGCTGATTGTCTCAAGCAATTATTTGCACTTCAATAATTTGTAGCACTAGCAAATATAGCAGAAACAAAACAAATTATCAAAAATCAAAAGACCTACTGCATCCTATTCTGCATGA
This sequence comes from Leptonychotes weddellii, assembly GCF_054177405.1. Classification (NCBI taxonomy): domain Eukaryota; kingdom Metazoa; phylum Chordata; class Mammalia; order Carnivora; family Phocidae; genus Leptonychotes; species Leptonychotes weddellii. The sequence continues at coordinate 20,702,162 of NC_138374.1, read as the reverse complement.
GTAAAGCTATAGTTATTGATGATAAAAAGGTAACCAGTTCCAGATTTTTTCCCCTTAGTTTCAGTACATTTAAAAAGTGTACTATAGCTATTTATAGACACTAAAAAGAGAAATCAGTCTCTCTGTATACTGAGGCTTTGTTTTTGAAAAATGATCCACATGGGACTAAACATATAAAGAATGCCTTTATAAGGCAAACAGACGTGCTAGGGGGGAAAAAAGAAAAATAAAACTTTATTGTCAGCAATGCTTATTATAGAAATGAAAACACACTGAAATTCTGGGTTCCTGGGTAATGTCAATAAAACCTATGTGCTGGCATAAGAACTTGCTGTCATTACCAAATAACATCAGATCAGATGAGGGTGTTCATTTATTTGGGTCAATGTGTGTCATGCTGCTCTGTCATGCAAAAACCAAAAAGTCATATATGGGCATCATAAGGACAAGAGACAGGATTGGTGAAAGCCTCACTCAAAGGATATGACTGGCACTTTTATCGCTAGCCCAGAGAATCTCAAGCCAAAGAAACTCAGTCTATGAACCCACAAGGGTGGGAAAAGAAAGCTCCTATTGCTAGCTCACAGGACTAAGATTGGAAAGAAATGAATGTTAGGAACAATGGTGATTATATCTGCTAATATAAGTAAATATTACAACTGCATGAGTATCAGACTTGGTGAAATTAATTAATTTACTCGTTTATTTCTTCCTATCCTCATTCAATAAATTTCAGTGAATGTTTACCACATGTCAGGCACAGTGATAAGTGCTGGAGATTCAAAGACAAATGGAATTCAGCCCTCAATCTAAAGATTTACAGTCTTTTAGGAGATGTATAAGTCTCCAACAAAATTTTAGAATGAAGCATGATATATCCTATAAGAATCAAATCTATTAGGTAAACAGTGATCTGATGGAGGGATAAACAGATTAATGGAGTAAGAAAAGGGTTTACTAAGGGAAAATCAGCACAAAACCAGCCATTAATAATCTCAGAAACTTCTGAGTTTTATAGAAATCTTGGCTTAGAACAAAAGAACAAAGTTGACATTTTTCATGGTATCAGGGTATTAACTGTTAATATTACCTGAGTTTCTATTAGGTGAAACCATAGCCAGAGAATCTAGAAATACCCAAGCCCAAGTCCAGAATGCATCTCTACCCCAATTTTCTCAAGACAGCTATATAAACAGTGAACAGTGGTATCACAAAGTATAATAGTAATGTGTTATGATGCCCAAATTCTAAGTACAGCTCCAATCCTACATAAGAGGTCTCCTTTTCCCATTGAATTAAAACGAGAATCTCAGATATTGGCTGAACTCCAGCTTAACCCTTGGGCAGATAACCACAGAAAGAGAAAGACGAGGTTATGGAAGTCAAATCCACATCCGGACTGAATCCTCCTAGCACTCAAGCCACAGGGACTACAGAGCCTGAGAGAGCCAGCTATACCTGGGTACAATAATCACAGCCATGCAAAACTCAGACCAATTCCTAGTAGCTCCTCCCTGTATAATCTAGTTGAGGATGAGTACAAGTGTGAAACTAGAGGAGATATTCCTGGAAATCCTTCCCTCCAGGGGACCACTGACCAACATAAGAGTGACACGCTACACTACATAAATTGTCAATTCAGAATGTGACTTGGAAGTATAGTCCACCAACGCTTTGTCCTACAGTATCCTTGCAGATTACAGTCTACAGAGTAGAAATAAGGAATTCTCCATCCATTTTTATAGTTCTGATAATCTAGAACAGCATCCTGTAAAATAGCAGTCTTTGGTCTTTAGTCATTTATAGACTTTTTTTGAATGGCATCAAACATAAAGGCATTTGCTTTTTTTTTTTTTTTTTAAAGATTTTATTTATTTATTTGACAGAGACACAGCTAGAGAGGGAACACAGCCGAGCAGAGAGCCCGATGAGCCACCCAGGCGCCCCAAGGCATTTGCTTTTAAAAAGTTTTCAGGTGGGGCGCCTGGGTGGCTCAGTCATTAAGCGTCTGCCTTCGGCTCAGGTCAGGATCCCAGGATCTTGGATCGAGCCCCGCATCAGGCTCCCTGCACAGTGGGAAGCCTGCTTCTCCCTCTCCCACTCCCTCTGCTTGTGTTCCGTCTCTCGCTGTGTCTCTCTCTGTCAAATAAATAAATAAAATCTTAAAAAAATAAAATAAAAATAAAAAGTTTTCAGGTAAGAGTGTTAATAAAACAAACAAACAAAAAAATAGAAACAATCACAGTCCTGAACAAGTACCATCATGACATGCCATAAAAGAAATAATTTTAAAATCAAAAAGTAAGAAAGGGAAATACTAAAGAGCTATCTAAAGTTAATGGCAATAGCATTAAGAATTGACAACATTCTCACTTCGCTACAGACCAGTGAAAGCAACATCAAATTACAATGGGCCAAAGTTGAGTATCTGGGGAAAATTGTTCTATAATCTTCATACCCCCCTACTAAAAATCATACTGTGTAGAACAATCATCTTAAATATTTTGGAAATTATATCTTACTGTACTGGACATAGGAGACCTTAGCATCTCATCCTTTCTTTGACAGAGGGAACTGTTCATTAAAAGTCAGTACAGTCACTCACATTGTGTATACTTGAAACAACTCTTGAATTGGTAGATTTACCTCCCCTCATACAAATCTAAATCTCTTCAAACCTTACTTACCCAGTCCTCAATGTGAGTGACATGGTTGGCAGACAAGGACATTGACTTAGTGTCTGAGGAAGATGTGTGAGCGTGTGCCTCCCTTCAAAGCCCCTTAGAACCATTTCAGTTATTAGAGATTATTTTGTTGTTGTCAGTGTTGAAATGTTTTCTATGGTAAGAGGTTGGTGAATGTCACATAAGCTACAGAATTAGGAGTTTTGCCCAGAATAATGAAACTGAAAACGATTTTAAAAGTCAGAAAAAGTTTTATGTTGCAATCATATGGCAAAATAAGAATAATTTCTAGGGGAAAAAAGGGAAAGAAAAAAGAGTTCCTTTAAGAAAGATTTGTAGCAAATTGCATAATTCAAAGCAAGGCTCTCAAGATCCACTGTCCCCAAAGTACTAGCTGAATTAGTTTTCTAGTTTGAGCATCAGTTGGGAATTCACTTCATCAGCATGACTTTATGTGTAATTAGAACAAGATAACTTATGAACAACCACTTACAGAAAGGAACTGGTGATCCTTTACTACATTAAAGACCTCTACTAGGAAGGAATTGCCAGTGTCCATCCAATCTTGATGCTACTGCAGGGCTAGAGGCAGAATTCTCTAGACAGAGCAGATCTTATTTCACAAGCTTTCCTCTTCCAAAAAATATAGGAGTCTCCAAAGAAAAGCCCCATGTCATACATCATTCTTTTCAAGCTAAGTTCTAGATATATTTGCTTTCTGCAAAAAGAGACTAACTGGATTTTAGCCACTGAGCAGGACCTAAGGACCTAGTTACACAACACTGACTTGGTAAAGAGAGTCAACTAAGCCTCATTTAAATTTAAAACTTGAAATGACTGTTCACTTGAAATTACATAAGACTTGAGTTACACATCATATTTCCATCCTTCACACAGTGTATATGTGTGGCAATGAGCCATCTTTCCTTATAATAGACCTTCTGTATCCCTTGCTACATTTTTAAAATAAACAAGTGGATTCTAGAATCTGTCATGGTCTAAATATTTACCTTGTAGGACTACAACTTATGATCCCAGTTCTGTATTTATGTGACATTTTGTTTCCCTCAAAAATCACATTACTTCATTTCAATCTGCTAAAGTCATTAACTAGTAATTAACCCCACACCTTTATTCAACTCACTTAAGCAACTTGTCCCATAACATTAAACAGAAAATTCCTTGGAACCTCTACTCAGAAATCCTACTTCTCTCCCACAAATAATGTCTTTTCAAGCATGTGTAGTGCCTCTGTAATCACACACGTGCTATATTGCCTGACAGAGTGGGCTATTTTTCATGCATCATTCCAACCCATGTCATCTTAGGAACATCAGCTTAGACTTCCTTGAATCTCTGATATACACTATAAGATATTTGACTTAAAAGAGTAAGAAAATCAACTCTGCCAAAATATGCCTATTTATTGCTTTTAGACAAGTTGCTATGTAACTGCTGGAAAATTGCAAAATGGAAACTGTTTAATGTTAAGATCTCAAACATGAAATGACTCGTCCCTTCAAAGAGTCAAGAAAACTCTATCATCGGTAAGTATTGACATCGTAGGTGGGATAGACACTTAGATGTGATGGATTCTATTTGAGTGAAAGGAAGACACAAAAGAACGTAAACTCTATGATTCTATGTGTAGAAAGTTAAAAAAAAAAAAAAGTAAACTAATCTGTGGTGCCCAAAATCAGGATGGTGTTTGCCTTCGGGGAGAAGCTAGAAAGGATGATTGGGAGTGGCTTCTAGAATGCAACAGTGTTCTCTCTCTCCATCTTTGTGGTGGTTATATGGGTATGTTTATTTCATGATAACTCATTAAGCCTTTCACTTATAATCTGTGAACTTTTTGTGAAGGTTAGATTTCATTACAAAATTTAACATACACAAATGTCTAAAGCCTACTTCTAACCAATTAAATCAGAATCTCTAGAAATGGAGCCCAAGCTCTGGTAATCTTTCAAAGCTCAGAGTGCTGATTATGCTTCATTTGCTTCCCCACTCCTGGCCATACTTGGATTTGTACTGTGGGAGGCTGACAGCTAAGAACTGCCTTACCCAATCCCCTTACCTGCTGCACCCCCAATAGATTTGGGAATAGAAGGAGTCTGGAGAAAGGGAAGGATATGGGAGGATTTGTTCCTTCCACCATGCTGTCCCCCTGACTGACTGACTGTGATTCTGAGTGTGGTAGTGTTTCCTTCAGTGACCAAGACAATGACTTTCACTGGGCTCAAATTGCACTCTTCCCTTCTTTTGCCTCTTTTAATCTGGTGTAATAATGGTATCTGAGAAGTCTGGCTCCTGGCAAAAAGACATGTGTGAATTGTCAGGCCTGACCACAGACAATTACAAGTGCTTTACCGGGATGGACCTCCTGGGGGAAGGTTGCCCTACCCACACTTGACTTGGTGCACAACTAATACATTCCACTCCCTGAAGGCAAGGGCTCAGGCCTTTCTGGCCAGACACGTTCCTAATACATTTACATTTCTATACTTTGTGACATCATTCCCAGGTCTCTTTATCTGAGGCCTTAGGCAGAGGTCTTCTTCAGGTGCCTCCACTGAGACCTCTTTATTGGGGGAGGACAGGGAAAACTTGAGACGTTTGCCCACCCTATCTCAATACCAACACTTTTCATTCCTAGTCCCTCCCCCTTACCCACTGTCTCCCCACAACTCGCCAACTCAAAGGCCCATTAAGCTACCACAGGCTTTTGTTTAGGGCTCCCTTAACATTGAGATGACCCCCACATCTGGGCTAATCCATTTGACTCTTGACTGATAACACCATCCCGTGGGAAACAATGGAACACTGAGAATCTAGACTTTCTCTGGTTTTAGATTCTTGCTTGTTTTATCACCTCAGTCACTGACTGAAGGCTTAACTCTCATTTTTGGCTTGTTGCTTTAATTGGCTACTCCAACACTTGGCAGTTCAGCTCTCCCTCTCCCAGCTCAAGGGAGCTCCTGACAACATCTTGCTGCTGATACTGCTAGAGGCTTCACCATCATTTAGTGGTTCTCATAACCTTGCCCACACCTCTGTAAGTATAACTGTATTAAATTCTCTTCAGTTATTCCCATAGAGCATGCCATGTGTCCCGAGAGCCTAAATGATACACCAACTAAATGATTCCAGTATGCAGGCAGTGTTGAACAGTACTGATGGAAACCTCACGTGCCATTAGAAGGAATAAGCACTTGACCTTTGCATGTGTTTCCCTAATCTGTCATAACAAGGTTTCACAAACTGGGTGGTATAAACAACATAAATTTACTGTGTCACAATTCTGAAGGTTAGGAGTCCAAAAATCAAGATGTTGGCAGGGCTATGCTCCATCTGAAGCTGCTAGGGAAGGATCTGATCCAGGCCTCTCTCCTAGCCTCTGATAGCTCCTTGGCTTGTAGCAACATAAATCCAGTTTTTACATGATGGCTCATCGTGTTTAAGAAACATCTTGAGGATTTCATTTGCAACAAGTTCACAGGTGATGCTAAAGCACCCAATGCTGGTGATCCAGGAACCACACTTTGAGAACTACTGTTTTAGAGAGATTATTTAGGTAGTAGTTTGGTGGATGGAATAATTTTAGCCAGGAGAACAGAGAATTATATTACTTTTATTGTTCTTATCAGTTTTAAAATTACAACTGATTCAATGAAAATGTTATTTGGTATCTGGTATCATATAAGTGTTTCTTTTTCTCAATGAAAAACAAAAGCAGGTCCCAAGCTCCAGGGCTTCATCTAATTTCCATGCAAATGACTAGATCTGTAGGTTGTTTTCTCGGTATCAGAAATCATTTGCACACCTCTTTCAGAGTAGTACTTCATTGCTACTAAACTGATGAAATTTTCCATGGCAGAACTCAAGTTGCAACAAATCCCTTGAGGCTAAAGGAATTTATTATTACCTAGCATCAACACCAACAGAAAAATGTAATCACATGCTGCCTGTTCATGTATGATGGATCAATTCTGACACCAGGCACTCACCTCTGACCTCTCTAATGTGAAATTATCCCTCCAGGGATATTCATTTTGATGACAACCTCTCTTGAACCTTAATAAGGTCAAAGTGTTTGATCAGTGAATACATTTCTGGATTCAAAGCATACAGGCTGTCAGGAAAGACAGGGGAGGGAATGTAATGACTAAAACTCCAAATTCTCATAGCCTCAACACTCAGTGGCACAGTCCAAAGGATCTAAGATCTAGGAGCATCATGCTGGCCTAGGAATCTAGAGACCCACCTTTCAGAATGGTTTTAGCAACACTGGAATGGATTACCTTGGAAAGTTACCTAACTTCTCTGAGCTAATCTGAATAGACAATAAATTAAAATATTTGAATTCTATATTTCCTTTTATCCCTTTGAATTTGCCTATATACAGTTTTGATTCCAACAGGAGAGGGGACATTCTGACTTGGTATCCCATTAAATAAAGGGAAAGCAAGGTAAGGGAGTTCAGAGAAAACCAAACCAGGTCTGGATTCAAACACACCTGGCTCTGAATCCAGGCTCTGCCACACAACCCAGATATATTTTTTAAATCACTCTGAGTTAGAAATTCCTCATCAGCAAAACCAAAGTAAAAATACTTACCTTGAGGGTTCTTATGAGGATTAAAGATAATATATGCAAAGCACCATGCATCAGTTTTCAGTCAAGGGTCGTATAAATCACTTGGTATCTTAAAGAATTTCTGGAAGTAGAAGCTTCTGAATGTGAAACAGGTTTAAAAAAAGAAAGTGAAAATAAAATCCAGTGGCATCAGGAACCAGCCCAACAGAGTTGTTTCTTTGCTCTGGAAGCATCTGATGTGTGCTGGGTTTGACCCACGTTGGCTGTCTAGCTTCTCCTTTTGCATTGCCCTGAATTACTCTTACTCTTCAACCCTAGCTTTGCTTTGGCTTCATTTCTATTTCCCTGTTATGGCTAGCACCTGTCTCAATTCTCTCCAGCGTTGGACTTCTTTAAATGAGAATTTTGATGCGTGCTCCTGGCTTACAACATGGTTGCTATATCCCTGGATTCTGCCTCAGCAGAATAATTCTAGTATGTTTATACTGATAAGGGTTTATTTATTTATTTTTTTTAAAGATTTATTTATTTATTTGAGAGAGTGAGAATGAGAGAGAGAGAGAGAGAGTACATGACGGGGGGAGGGTTAGAGGGAGAAGCAGGCTCCTCGCTGAGCAGGGAGCCCGATGCGGGACTCGATCCAGGGACTCCAGGATCATGACCTGAGCCGAAGGCAGTCGCTTAACCAACTGAGCCACCCAGGCGCCCCTGATAAGGGTTTATATAATGAGTATTCTTAATAAAAATCAACTAAAATGAAATACTGTCTTTGCAGCTTACTGATTCCTCAGTACCACTATGAATGTAAAAGAGCAAAATTGCTGCTGTGACAGCAGCAACAGATAATGGAAATAACCAGAAAATTCAAAGAAAGATTAGAAGAGAGCTTTAGAGGCAAAGGCATTGGTGCCAACACCGGACAGCACTGTGGGCAAATCTCCATTTCTAAATTTAATGGTGAGAGACAGAGACATGCATCTCCAGGGAAAAGATTATCTCCCATAATAAATAACAAGAGACTGGTATTCCCACACCCTGGTCACCAAGACGGACAGGTTCTGCAAAATAACTCTAAAGCTGGTGAGACTTTGAACATCTGAATGTAGCAGTCACTCTGGAATCACCAAACCTAATGTTGCATTTCTGATAGCTATAAACAAACTAGAATTATTCAGCAGGGCATTCCAAATGTCTGAGCCACCGCTAAATCGGCCTAGAGGTAGGAAGATGATCTTAATGATGTATGACAAGACTTGCATTACAAAATCATTTCAATTACTGGACACGTTAAAAAGCCACTTCGCAGCTGCTAGAAAAATTTACAAATAGACTTTAAATACATCTAATGCAGAACAGGCTTTAACCTTCCTGTTCCAATTCTAATTTCACTCTAACCTGCAGAAACAAGCTGGAGAACTGATCTACGGATGAAGATAGGGACACTGGGATGAAACAGAGGCAAAGAAAGCCTTCCTCCAACCGAGAAAATACTTCCTTGATCAGAGTCACATCAAGGACTAGATGAAGAGGTCTCGCTATTTATGTTGTTTCAAATTGCACCAAAATCCTAACTCAATTTAAAACCCTCACTGTATGGGCAACTAAAAAACTTCTTAAAGACCTTTCCAGAGAATTTTCACTGGAGTACTCAACTTCCTGTGAACTGCCTCCACTTAGCCTACACAACCTTCAAAAGTGCAAGCTCACATTGAGACATGAGATGCATTTTTACTTACCATTGTACCCTGTCAACTAGGTAATTAGACATGTTACAGAACTGCAAAAAAAAAAAAAAAACCCTAATTTTCTGGATTGTAAACTGGAAATAAAGTCTTCTAATGTAAGTTTGTTTTGAGATTGGACAAAACCACATTCTTCAAATGACTGAATTTGGCACATTATAATAAGAATAGTTTCTATTATTAAGGGACATCCTCAGCTCCAATCACATTGGGTTATTTTTCTCCAAAGGCACCAAGGTTTGGGTGTTTGCTCCTCACCAAAAAGAATGTCTTGAATCTTCTCCAACTACACACTGCCTACCTAAGCTTTAAGATCTAATTCAAGTCTCCAATCTTCCATGAATCCTCTGCATACCCAAACCATATTGATCTCTCACTTTCCTGAACCATCAAATTCAATGATCCTTCTCATTTTGAGAACTATATAAAGCAGCTTCCCCCATTCGACTGCATCACGTAAGCAATCCTATCTTCCCAACCAGAACTGAAAGTGTGGGATGATAAGATGTTTCATGTGTTGTATTGTTTTTGTTTGTTTTTTGAGTAGAGTTGACACACAATATTACTTTAGTTTCAGGTGTACAACTTAGTGATCTGACCTGGTTTTTAAACCTCTGTGTTATTCCCTTCAAGTCCCAATGCCATGAGATCCACTAAGTAGTATAAAAAGATAATTCTCAATCATATACCTATATTTAATAAGTATTTTCTCACCACAAAGACAGCCATAAATACAAATTAAAGGTCAATACAAGTTAACTTACATTGTAGCATAAAAATGAGCAGTATATGAAATCTGTTTTCCTTAATTGCAATTTACAGGTTCCCACAAATAAGAGTGAGGAATAGGGACAGGGGAATAACACAGCCTGGTCTCTATCTGTCCACTGGGCCTATTCAGCTAAACTCTCACTCTCTGTGTAGAGATCCAGGCACCCAGTCTATCAAGATGAAGCTAGGAAAAACAGAAAAGAGTGCTTTTCTCCCAGCAATCCTAATAAAAGTCTTATTCATTTTATTGACTCTGATTATCTGCCTATCACTGAATCAATCACTTCAGCCAGGGGCGTATGATATTCTCAGTGGCCAGACTAAGACATAAACCCACTCCTGGAGCTGGCAATTTACCAGACTCCACAGAAAACCTACAACCTAAAAGTGGGAAACAGGGCAGTTCCCCCCAGGAAAGCTGAAGCACTGTTAGAAGAGTGAACAGTTTCTGCATAATATAAACAACACAGGGCTCTTCTACAGATGCACATTTACCAGTTGGTTATTTAAATCTGTAGATATGGAAACACTCTAAGTCTCCCACCTTGTACATTTTTTTTTTTAATTCCTGAATAAAACATCCATGAACACTTTGTATAAAATTAAGAATAATTCTTTGGAAAACCACAGTTCACTGAGTTTTCCCCATTATGTGACCTGTTTTTTTCCCCAGATCATTTAGTAGTATGACCGGAGTGCCCAAAGTCCATCTGCCTGGGCTACAATTAGGGACAGACATGAGATCAAAGGACAAAGTACTAGTCTGATTTCAATCTGCCCACATAGAATATACCACAAAGCTCTGGAAGGTCATGACCAGTTAAAAAAAATAATAATAAAGAATATTCCAGTATGAAATTATTTTTCTTTCCACTAAGATGTAAAAACAGGATGCTAAGAACCACAATCATTATGAATTCTCATCCCCACCCCATCTTCTCAAAAGCAGATTTCCATTTTCGTTAATTACATGCTGCCTCTGAAAATATTCAATTTAGGGTTCAGTTTTCTCGCTTTATTTTCAGTCACACTTTTGTATTGTCTTATTTACTCTAATTCAAATCAAATTAGATGTTGTTCTTATTTCTTCAAAATACAAAATAAACCCATGCCCTACAAAATGTCAGCAATGTTGTGGGAAAACAGCAACAACTAATATTTATTGAGAACATACCATAAAGCAGATACTGTTTCGGTCTCAAGATAAGGGCTCTGCAGGGAATGAAAATAGGACAACATGGGAGAAAGGGATGGCATGGTCAAAGGAAACTTTTTTTTTCCAAAATGCAACAGTAATGTTGGAATTTCAATGTCAAGAAAGGTAGACAAGCCCGTATAAAGGGAACAGACATTCCAGAGAAACTAGTGCAAAGACCCTGAGTATTTGTGTCCTCTCAATATTTATATGTTGAAACCCTAATCCCTACTGTAATGGTTTTTGGATATTTGTAATGCTATATTGGAGGTAATTAGATAATGGGGGTCAGGCTCTCATAAACAGGTTTAGTATCCTTATAAGAGGTCAGAAAGCAGGCTTTCTTTCCATCATGTGAGAAAATGGCAAGAATTCAGCTATCTACAAACCAGGAAGTGGGCTCTCATCAGACACCATATCTGCTGTCATCTTGATTTTTATTTTTCCAGCCTCCAGTTCTCTGAGAGATAAATATTATTTAAGCTATCCAATCTCTGGAATTTTGTTATAGAAGCTGGAACTGACTAAGACCCTGAAATGTGACCAAGGTTGATGTGTTGAAAATAGAAAGAAGCCATTTGAGTATGTGTGTGTGATTGTTTTATCTTTCTTGATTACAATATACTTGGGTAAGACTAGCATGAAATGAGTTCTGAGATTGGTCAGAGGCCTGGTCATGGAGAATTCTATAAATAATAGTATGGGGTTTGATTAAAATTTGAAATTGAGGCTTTTATTTTCAGCAAGAGGAGTCAAATTATCTGTAAGTTTTTAAAAAGACTTATCATAGAAGGTATATAGACAAAGGGTTATAGTGGAAAAATTGAAAGCCAACTATTTATTCAAGATAAGTAATCAGGATAGGATGATGATTTGGATAACAGCAATAGCAGAGAGAGACAGAAGTGGGTGAATATTTGATTCAGAATTAGAGTAAAAAAAATGGTACTGGATCTCATAAGGTAAAAGGGGGGAAATGTAAGGCTAAAGATTATTGACATAAGCAACTGAGTGGGTGATTTTAATGTTTACTTGAATGGTAAAGAATACAGGATGAGTAGAGTAAGGATAAGCATCAACCAAGAATTCCAGTTCATAACTTTTAAATTTGAGATGTCTATTAAATACTGAAGCAGTATGATAAGTAGGTAGTTACATATAGTGATGTAGCACTGTGGGAATAGGTCATGCTGTAACTAGTGAATTTGAAGGTGCAGGGCAAATAGATGCTATTTATAGACAGGAGGCTGAGTTCATCTAGGAAGAATGAGTAGTTAAAAAAGAAAAGAGGGTCCATCACTGAACCACGGGGCAATGCAACATTCAAAAGTTGAGAAGAGGAGCAGTTAGTAAAGTGGGTCAAGAACAAAAGGCCACCAAAGTAAAAGAAAGCCAGGAGAATGTTTTGTCACAGAAGGCAAGGGGAGAGACTTTGAAAAGTAGTGGAATCACCAGCCATGGTTAGTGTTTATGTAAGTTTAACATAAAGACAGAGAAATAATTATTGGGTTAGCAACATAGATGTCATTGATAGCTTTGGGAAGAATGGTCTCAGTGGAGTGGCAGGGATAAGAGAACAATCATAGTGGGTTGATAAAAGAATGCAAGATGGTAAAGTGGAAACATGCACCATATACCACACTTTTAAGAATCTCACAACAAAGGAAAATTTTAAAAATAGGGTACTGGTAAGAGGAAGTCTGGTAGAGTTCACAGAATGCATTTTAAAAGAGGAAATATTTGGAAATGCTTTTGTAATGATATGGGTAACTAACCAACGGAAAGGGAAAAATTGGTGCTCAGGAGTATGTGTATAAAGCAGGAGTGAGGCCCTTGAGCAAGAAAGGATAGATTCAGGAGTCCAAATGGAAGGGTCAGCCTTGTCTAGGAACAAGAACAATACCAGTCATTGTAACATAAGAATGAGTAGAAATGCTAGTCATTGGGAAATCTGATGGTGGAAAGATGAGGAAATGTCTATTGATTTATAAGCTCAGTAAATTATGAGGGAAGTTATCAGGAGAAGGTAAAGAATTATTTAAATGGAGGACACTTGGGGAGAGTCAATAAGGCCACATATAGTTGTTTGGTGAGTGGGAAAATATACATGATTGACATGTATAGTAGGATTGCTGGAGAGTACTATGTCTGCATTTAAGATACAAAATAAACAGAGTAAACAAAATCACTATGTTTGATTATTCTCCATCAGTCCTTGCCATCTGCCTATAAGCAGGAAAAAAAGTAATCTTTGGAAGTAAGTCCATTATTTCTGTAACAGAGATATTAGCCATGAACAACCAAGGAATGTTTACTCAATAAAGGACAAAAAGGTGTACTGATAAGGAAACATTGAACATTAAAAGCAAAGAGAAAGGTAGGAAGCTGCATTGAATACAAAGAGTGAAGCCTTTCCCCAGAAAGTAACTGCAACATGGAGCACTGAAGATTAATATATTAAAGGGAAGTGAAGCTCCTTGCAAATCTACTGAAAGATGACAAGCGTACTGGCAGTGTGTACCTTTTGCAGTGACTGCCTAGCCCACAAATTCTCATCTGTGGTATTTTCCCCTGCTCAACCAAAGGGATATGGGACCCTGCATCCTGTTTGCCCTAATGACCTTCTCTCCATGGTCCTTGCCGATTCATGCAGAAGTGGATATCTCATCCAAATTGGTCAATCCACTTTGTCTTGGTTATTTGAATCAGGATTAATTGCTGCTTATCAGTTTCAGCTCGTAATTTGGGCTAGATCTGTAAACTCAGGAACTAAAGAAAGGAGAAATGTTGAAAACAAGCAGGGATGAAATTGTGTCTAGAAAGGGAACTCATTCCTTCAAAATGCTTTGATTCTTGAGAGCTTTACAGCCCCAAGCTTCAGGCCCCCCTCAGACTTGATTTCACTCCCTAAACTAGGGTTCTGGGGAAAAGTCCTATATACTTATAATCAAGTCTGTTCTGTGGCTAAGCATTTTGAGTGGATTTTTGTAATTTGTAACAAAGAGATTTCCAAGGCTAAAAGTGAACTTTAAGTACATAAGGAATAATGAGAATCTCCTGAAAATCATAAGATGTGATGAGGAAATAAAATCTCAGTGTGGACTGCCCTGTGCTTAGTTATAGGACATGGAGAAGAACTTAAGTAGAAATTCAGATTCTATCAAAATAAGGACTCTTTCCTCAGCCATTCCCAGCTGAGAGATTTCACCCACTACTTAACTAGGAACAGTGAAAATGTGGTATTCCTCTCTTTAACATCAAAGTTGCCTTAATCAAGCTAATATAACATATGTAGCACAGTATATATATACTTATTCAACAGTGTAGATTCATGCAGTCTCAATCTTTCTGTTGTTTTCCTGAAGTTTTAAACCCTGAAATCTCTTTTAGAAAATGTTAAAGATAAATAACTCAATGGAACGGACATACCCTACCTGGCTTTTTTTTTTTTTCTTAAAGATGTTATTTATTTATTTGACAGAGAGAGACAAAGCAAGAGAAGGAACACAAGCAGTGGGAGTAGGAGAGGGAAAAGCAGGCCTTCCGTAGATCAGGGAGCCCGATATGGGGCTCGATCCCAAGACCCTGGGATCAGGACCTGAGCTGAAGGCAGACACTCAATGACTGAGGCACCCAGGTGCCCCTACCTGGCTTTTTTAGAGATATGATTCTTGTGGTCAGAGTGGGTTAAATAAGATAAGCAGTGTATCTGGGAAAAAATGTTTCTTTAACCCCACATATCATTTTAGGTACATTACAAGTTGCACTGCAATTAAATACTGCGATGAATACTGGTGTCTTGGAAGAGGTATGGGAGAAACAGGACCCAAGTAATTGTCATTGCTGCCACAATCTATTAACTGAAACTTGCTCTTTGATATCAGCATGGATGCCTTGAGGAATGCACAGGGATCCACAGTACTTTCACTACTGGGTCTCCCTATGCCTAGCGCCCCCTTTCCAACCAAGAACAAAAGACAAGACAAACTCATGGACAAACTCCAAAAACATATATCAGGAAAACAGAATTTTTTTATTCCAACATTTCCAGTACTCCATCATTTTGGCTTTCGTCCATGGAGTCTGTAAGAACTTTGGGAATTCTGTTAGTTTTTCTCAGTTGCAGTTTATTTATCTCTAAGTAGATTTAGTTAATCTCTAGTATTCATTTGTGCTTTTACAGTTTATGATATTACAATCACTGCAGAATTTCAATTTCCTCAACTCAAAGTGGGCAATAAAAATATTTACTCAATCTCTACCTTAAAGGTTTGTTACATATGTAAGCTACCAGAGTGAATCTTCCCAGCAAGGATTGGCATTTAACTGAAAGCAGAGAACTAAACCCATATTTCTATTTTAACTATTTTAAGCTTTGTATGAGCCTGCGAAGATGGACTATTTAATCTTTTTGTCAATTTAAAAATCTATGCAAGCAAATGAGTAATAAATGTGAAGGGCACTGTATTGATTCAAATCAATTTGACAAACATTTATTGAGTAATTATTATATGCTGATCTGTGCAATAGGTACAGACTGTGACATGTTCCCAGATCTTGAGGTGTTCATAATCTTGAATGGAAAGAGTTTTATAAGGAAAATATATTAAGGAAATATACTATGTAATTCATATAATAAATTAGCATATAGATATGTGTATTTACACATATAAGTATATGTGTATATAATTTCAGGTGAAGATAAAGAATGGTTACACGTAGATGGGTAATGGGAAGAGGAGGTGGACATTCTAGCCAGTTCAGTCAGATGAGAATTCTGAAGCGGTAACATTTTAAAAAGACATAAATGAAATGAGGGGGTGAACCATGTGACAATGTAGTGGAATAGTGTTCCAGACAATAGAATAGCATGCTGCTGAGGTACAAACAAGTTGGTGTGCTCAGGAAACCATGAAATGGCCAGTGTAGCTGAAGCAACATGAATGGGGAAGAGGGCAGGAATAGTGTTCCAGGAAGTAACCCTTGACGAATAAGAAAGTTTTCAGTCATGGTAAGAATTTTGGATGAGGGTGCTAGTAAGAGAAGTGGTCAGAGTGCGCATAGGTTTTGAAAATAAAGCTTATGAAACATGCTGATTGGAGATGCATGTGAAATATCCAGGATGACATGCTGGTTTTTTACTTGAACAAGTCATTGAAAAGTCGAGCTTGAAATTTTATAGAAAGGGAAAATTTGTAAGAAAATTAGGGAGGTATGTTTGTCGAGGATGTATCAGAAGTTCTGCTTAGGACATGTTGCTATCAAGATGCCTATTAAACATTCAGTAGAATGTCGAATATGCAACTGGATGTTCAAGTATGGAGCTCAAGGGAGAGGTCAGAGCTAGAAATTAAACTGGAGAGTCATCAGCAAATACATGACATTGAAAGTCATCAGACTGAATGAAATCACCTTTGGAGTGAGTATAGAATGAAAATAAAGAATAATGAGTAACAAAGATTAAATGGCATTATATGCATAAAACAGAGACAGAAAGAGCTCAGTCAAAAATGACTTTAGGAGTTTTGTCATAGACAAAGTCATGATCTAGGAGGTTTAATATTATAAGTGATAGAAGATATGCACACATACACAGCATCCTAGGTCACAAATCAAGTCTCAACGGGAACCAAAAGATTGGGATCATTCCGTGCATATTTTCAGACCACAGTGCTTTGAAACTAGAACTCAGTCACACGAGGAA
>NC_138374.1:20536684-20684970 GCF_054177405.1 Leptonychotes weddellii | reverse complement strand
CTACATCAAAAACTAACGATGTAGTGTATGGTGATTAACATAATAAAATAAAATTTAAAAAAAAAGAAAAAGAAATTGGCAAATGACCTCCTGCAGACCAGATCTGGCACACTGCTTAAGCTTGTAAATAAAGTTTTATTGGAACACACGCACAAGAAAAACCTTTCTCGCCCCAAAAATAAATAAATTAAATAAATTTTTAAAAAAGCATAGCATTTTAATGGAACTTCCTCAATATTTTATTGCTTGACACTGAACAGTCAAAAATCAGTTGCAGTATCAATTAACCATGAAGGATAAGAACATATAGTCTATAAAATGAATAATAAACTAGAAGAACTAAGGGTGGCCGGTTAGCTCAGTTGGTTAGAGTGTGGTGCTGATAGAAGAACTTAGGAAATGATAGAGCTGACTCATTCATGTTAATGCTAGATGTCCTATCTGACAAAAGTCTATTTCACCCACCAGCTCATTCCATCTCTTTATCTTATTTCTGTGGAAGAGGAGAGCTACATTTCACATGGTGTTTTCCTTAGTATAACCAGGGTAGCCCAACCTAAGTTTGCTTTACTAATAATGATATAATGGTAAATACCATTTAACAAGGATCTCCTACGTGCTTGGTTTGTAACAGGCTTAATACAGCATCTCATTTGATCCACATGGCATCCCTATAATGTAGATTTATATGTAATATATATATACGTGTATGTGTATGTGTGTGAGTGCATGCATAAGGTACACCCAAGGTCACAGAATTTATAGGTTGCAGAGTTGGCACTTGAACTAAGATGTGTCTGATGCCAAAGCTGCTACGGTTAGCACTATGTTACACAAAAGGTCTCAGAGTTTTCCTGTAGTGGCTACTGGGCAAAGGCAGTGAGAATGTATAAGATGCATGGATTTTGGAATAAAATAGTCCTTAATTGAAATACCAGATACCAAACATCTCTGAGCCTTTCATTGCTCACGTGCAAAAAAAAATCAAATAATAATTTGTTGGTTTTTTTTTTTCAGGTTTATTATGAGGATTAAATGAGAAAATTTATGTCAAGTCACATAGTATTTATCTGGTATTACTAGATTCCAATCTCCTTAAAAACATTTATTTGTTTATATTCTGAGCTCCTTGTCATGTGTCTGTTAAAAAAAAAAAACAACTAAATACATGTATGTTGAGTAGTACATAGTAGGAAACCTACATAATAGCTGCCCTCATTTGCCTTGAGAATCAGCAAAATAATCTGGGAATGTCTGTTTGCCTTTGATAAAAGAGATAATTAAGAAAGGTAAGAGATTTCACTGCTCTGTGAAAGTACAGCCTCCTAATTCAGGTATTTTGCTTTGTACCCCATCATTGGGTGCTTCCTAAGAAGATCCCAAATGTGTGAGAGTAGTGGAGATCAGCCCATGGGAGGCTGAAGCATTTTCAAGGCAGTAGATTAGCATGCTTGGCACATGGCCTTACTAACATTGCTTACAGTAAGTTGCTTTTACTAGGGAAAATTAAATGAGACTCTCCTGGGAGCACTATTTTAGACTAAAATACCCCATTCCATGAGGATACTTAGAGAAATCTATGGTGTTGTCATTAACTGATGTCATTCTATATTGATAACAGATAATTTTCTCAGGGAACCCAAAGCAGAAAGGCTACGTGTGTGTGTGTGTGTGTTTGTGTATGTGTGTGTGTGTGTGTGTGTAAAGGTTGATACAAACCAAAAGAATGAGAATCAAGTATGGCAGTGACACTCAACTGCCCTCCCAATTTGGTAGAACCTCCGATCTGACAACAAAGCTGAGGAGTCAGAGGGACACTAGATATAGTTAAATAAGCTATGAGCCAGGACAATAACAAACATAACAAAGGGAACTTGCCACACTGAACATATATTGGCAGAGGTTCTATCGACAGAGGAGATGACACCAAAAGCCCAAGAGCAGACAAGCTAGAGGCCAGTGTTTTCCATGAAGTCTCAGTCTTTCAGACCACGGGAGTTCGACAGACCTGGGCTTGAATCCTGCTCTTTCATTTACTAGTCGAGTGACCTTGGGCAAGCAATTTCCAAGTTTCAGTTTCCTCATCTATAAAGGAGAACAGTAACAATGCCCGGTTCATGGGGCTGTTAGGTGGTTTATAATGACAATGCAAGAACAATACTGGGCATTTATTAAAAACCCAATAAATGTTGGTGGAAGTGGCAGAGTAGTCCGTGCTCAATAAATGTTGTTGCTATGGTCTAGGAACTGGGCTAAATGCATTTAATCCTCCTAATAACCTTATGAAGTAAATGCAGTCATTTTCCTCCTGGAGCAAATGAAAAGACTGAGGCACAGTAGCCTAAGTAACTTAACTGTGGATCTACGGCTCATATAGGCCAGAAGGCTCTAGTGTCTGGGGTCCTAAAAGCCATGGCATGGCAATGGCAGTGGTAGATCTACAGAAGAATAGTAGTTTATTAAAAGGCACCTGGGTGGCTCAGTCGTTAAGCATCTGCCTTCGGCTCAGTTCATGATCCCAGGGTCCTGGAATGGAGCCCTGCATCATCAGGCTCCCTGCTCAGTGGGGACTCTGCTTCTCCCTCTCTCTCTGACCCTGCTTGTGTTCCCTCTCTCACTGTCTCTCTGTCAAATAAATAAATAAAATCTTAAAAAAAATAAAAGGCATTGATGTCATCCTTCTTTAATAATGCACTCCATAACTCATTCATTTATTCCTAAAATATAAAATAATATTTTCTTCCTGTCAGATACTCTGTGACATTTAGAAAGCAGTGGCTAGCTTCACGGGAGCCTGAGGAAATCTGTATTGCATACACACATTGGGATTTGAATTCAAACCCTGCTAGTGCTGTGTGACATGGGGAATGTTGCTTAACTTCTTCAGCTTCAATTTCCTCTTTGGTGAAACTTCACAGCATTGCTATGAAGATTAAATGAAGAGGATAATCACATAATGCACCCAGCATATCATAGAGCATGTGATAAATGTTAAACCTGCTGTCATCTCTCTTTCCTGTAAACTAGTTGGATAGATTTGTATTTATATCTGAAAAGTTAAATCAAACAATGGAAGTTTAGGGATACCTTAACATAATGCAAGCAGTTTCAAATTTCTTCCTTCTCTTATTCTTTCTGTCCATCTTCCTTCCTTCATCATGCTATCTATCCACTCCATGTACTGTATATCCACTGCATATCATGCCTTGTGCAGAGCATCAAGGATATAACAGACAATAAATATATGATGAAGTGCCACACTTAGTGTTCCAGAAGGAGAGACCACTCTGTGCTGAAGTGATCAGGGACAGTCTCACACAGAAGAGTTTGTCCTTGAGGATGAAGGATCTGGACAGGGAATAATAATCTAGGATGGGGGGAAAGGACAGAAAAAAATATAAAAAGCCTGAATGTGTGAGATATTTGCTTGTCAGTAAGGGGCATCATTTGACTAAGTAAACAGTTCATAGAGAACAACCAGTATAATTAATTCCCCCAACAGCCCTATGGAAACTTATTTTTAACAATAACCTTGCAGTGAAACCCAATGCATAAACCAGATAAAGCTGAGGTATCCTAACTGAAGTTGGGGAAAAAAGTCCAGAGATCTTTCCAGGAGCATGTCTTATGCTCCAGGGGATCTATGAAGATTCCTTAGCCTTTTTAGAATAAAATGTAAAGTAAAGAAAAACAAAATCTCCCTTAAGAGAGTAATGAAAGTTTAAAAATTCATCTGGGAACAGCCTAAGGAAAATTCTCAATACAAGTCTGAATAAGCCTGTACACAACAGAAATTGAATGACACATTTGAACAGGAAAAAGTATAATGAAAGTCATGTTGAGGAAAAATAAACTGACCAGATGAACAGTCTGACTTGAGGGACTAAAATATTGCCTGCAAGGTGATTAAATGGATATTACTACAGTCTAGTTGTAATGCACCCTAAGATTCATATAGAGAAATCAAGATGGCCTGAGTTGCAATAAGGATCCAACCACAAATTTACGTAAAGCTTTAAGTGTCTTCTTCAAAAAGGAAAATGGAGTTCTACTATTTTCTCTCCATTTTTTGAAGTGTGAACACTTTTGTGTATGAAATAAAATACATGAAATGGTTCTTCCACAATGATTTCCTCAGATCCATGACAATGTGAACCTCCATCAGCAGTTTATATCTTACTCGTAAACCCAGAATCCCAAATACAGGCAAAATTGCACTCAGTAAATTAGCATTTGATTTTACTCAAAACATGTCTCACTGAACAATCTAAATATTCTGTTGCTTTAGTTGGATAGTGCTGATTGGCTTATCTTTTAAGGAATTCAAATAAAGCCTCTGAGGTATTTTCCTAACTTGTTTTTATTCTCTGTATGGACCATGTAGTAGATAGGATAATGAGCCCCAGCAGATGTCCACATTCTAATCCCTGGAGCCTGTGAATAGGTGACTTCACATAACAAAAGGGATATTTTCAGTTGCAATTAAGCTAAAACTCTTTAGTTAGGAGATTGTTCTGGATTATCTGAGAGGCCCAAGGCAATTAGAAGAACCCTTCCAAGTGAAAGAGGGAGGAAGAGTCAGAGAAAGGGGAGACTGAAAGCTAGAGCCACATTTATGCCAGCTGAGAACTCCATTGGCTACCTCTACTTTGGAAACTGGCAGGGAGATCACAAACCAAAGAAGGTGAACGGCCTCTGGAAGCTAGAAAAGGAAAGGCAATAGATTCTCTTGTAGTCTCCAGAAGAAACATGGCCCAGTCAACACTTACATGTTAGCCTACTGAAAAACTCATTTTGTTCTGATCTTCAGAACCCTAAAAAATGCATGTTGTTTTAAGCCACTAAGTGTGTGGTAATTTGTTATAGCAGCAATAAGAGACTAATACAGAACAATCCCCATATCTAACTTGAAAGATCTCTAACTAGAGAGAAAATCTTGAGGTCAAAGAGGCTCATTGACTTGTTCCTAGACTTAATTCTTAAAACATCTCTTTTTCTTAAAATTTCCAATGACTAGCTATGTCCTCAAGTATTCAAACCATCTTGAAAACAATACTCCAAGATACTAATCAGTTGCATGTTTCTGGAAAAGTAATAATCCTCTCTAGATTCCAATTTCAATTACTTTAAAACAAGGTCAGTAAAAGCACCTACTTTATAGGTTTTTCTAGGGGAAAGGGGGACTGAAAACAAGAATTATATAGCTTAATATGTTAATTTAAAAATATGTACACAGGAAACATAACTACTCTGTACTAGGCATTTTGTTAAACTCTAATAAACAATATAGTCAGGGCCTCTACTTCAAGGACCTCACAGTCTTACACATTGCAGGTGCTCTGTAAATATTGGTCCTACATTGTTAGCATATAGTAAGTACTTATAACAATGACATTTAGCCAAGTTTTTATGATGTTGGAGATAGTAAATGTCAGTTAATATTTACCAGCATTGTTGGTAAATATATATTTAGCCAATAAAGGCATGGTGGGTCACTCAATAATTTTACGCAGTACTAAGTATCTTATACACATGCAAGGATGGTATATAAATATATGGATATTTTCTCCATGACTATACATAACTCATCTAATTACTGAAAATTTACTACAATATGGTCTGTGTCATGGTGATAGTAAATCCCACCATAATAGTTATTCTCTGCTTAAAGTCCTTTGAAAAAATTTCTTTGTAGTTGTGGTATACTATGAACTGTCTTTTCTGGTCCCTGATATTATGCAGAAATATGAATGTATCATCAATACACTAATGCTCAAATTAATGAGCTGTAACAGCTTGTCCTATAGGTCAAATTGACATGAGGCATTTAGCAAATTCAAGGAAATTATAAGTGAAAGGGAGGTTCCTTATTTTACTCACCTCTACATTTTTCCAATGTTCAGGTCTCCCCAGCAACAGCAACATGCACTCCATAGAAGCTGCCAAATGAAAACAGGAATACAAATAGAGTGGTACACTGTCACTTAAGTAAATCACACCAGCCTTGAAGACTGGGGAAGGTGGCAGGGCAAGCTGGACTTTCTTGAAGACAAGATTAAAGAGCAGTTCAGGGAAAAGTCACTGAAATGAATACTTCATATTCAAAGGCAACATATATTTACAGAAAATGAAATCTTGGTTAAAACATTTTTGAATCATGTCTAAATGTTCCCTATAAACTAGAAAGTTTTTGCTTGATTTACTTGGTTCAATTTCTAGGCTTTTCCCCCCTCTGTGCTAATGGCAAGCTATCAATCATCAAAGCTGTAATCAGATTTTGCAGAAGGCCACCGGCATCATTTTCAATCATTTAAACTTTGCCAGCCTGCCTCCCTTCTTTATGAATCACAGAGATTAATGTGAAAGGATTTTTAAATGCATTTTAGAAAAATTAGCAAATTATGATTGTTCTTTAACTCACAGCTCACCATTTCACCAGGCATTATGCATAGTCTTTATTGTGGCTCCTAACAGCTTTATTGCTGGGAGGAAGAAAAATAGCAAAGGCATTCTATACTTAACACTGGGATGGCTCTTTGAACAGATAATGCATATATTCAAAACAGAAAGCTTTAGATAAATGTGCTTTTGTCGTAATATTTTTCTTCCAAATTATTTTCCTGAATAAATACCTCCCAAAGTAGACTATGGTTTAAATAGCAATTCTTATTTATTTATTTTTTTTAAATCACATATTTTTTTAGGCTGGTTCACCTTTTGAAATTCATAGACTCTTCAGGTACAAGATTTTTGTTTCAATTTAAACAAGAACATTTTTAGACTTCAACCTAAATATTTTCTTTCAAAAGCTTTTTCCAGTCCATTGAAATCAGATTTATTATGCTTTCCTCTTTATGTAAACATTGCATTCTCATTTTAAAATAGGAAATGAAAGAATAAATTATAGCAATAAATTTAAAATGACCTAAAATCCCGTCAGCCTGAGGTAGAACCCATTAATTTTAAGACAATAATTACATATATGTAGATTTACTTTAACATCTTTATTCTTCATCATTCCTCTCTTTCTCTTGTTCTTTCTTTTTCTTATATATTTTCCCTTTTGTCCTCATACTTCAATACCCTTATACTGTTCTTCCTCCTTAAAACCAAAGTTAGCAACTTGATGAATTCCTTCATATTTCCCCATATTCATATAAAACATACAGATGATTATGTAAAATATACACATACATGTGCACACATACAGCAGGCAAAAAGTCATCAAGGACATAGTTGAACACAACAATAACACAAATCAATTGGATATAATTGATATCTATAGACTAATTCATCTAGCAACAGAAGAATACACATTCTTCTCAAGCTAATATTAAATATCCATCAAGATACACCACATTCTGGGCCACAGAACATACATAACATATTTAAAAGAATAGAAATCCTACAATGTCTTTTTTTCAGACAACAATGGAATTGAACTGGAAACCAGTAACAGAAAGATGACTGGGAAATGCAAAAATATGCAGAGATTAAAAAACACAATTCTAAATAACACAGGAGTCAAAGAAGAAATCTCAAGAGAAATTGAACATTTGTAATTAGATGAAAATGAAAATGCAACTTATCAAAATTAGTGGGATGCAGCAAAAGCAGTGCACAGAGGGAAATTTATAGCATTGGAGGTATATTTTTAAAAGGAAGAAAGATCTAAAATTAAGCATATAAGTTTCCATGCTGGGAAACTAGAAAGAGAGAATTTAAACAAATTTAATCAATAACTTTCCAAAACAGAAAACACCAGGCCTTGATGAGTTCACTGGTGAATTCTACTAAAAATTAAAGGAAGAAATTATACAATATTTTCTTTCTTTTTTTTAGATTTTATTTATTTATTTGACAGAGAGAGATAGCGAGAGCAGGAACACAAACAGGGGGAGTGGAAGAGGGAGAAGCAGGCTTCCCACAGAGCAGGGAGCCCAATGCAGGGCTCCATCCCAGGACCCTGGGATCATGACCTGAGCCGAAGACAGATGCTTAATGACTGAGCCACCCAGGCACCCCAATTATACCAACTTTCTAAAATCTCTTAAGGAAAATGGAAGCAAAGAGAATACTTCCCAATCTTCTGAGGACAGCAATACCTCAATACCAAAACCAGACAAAGAAACTACAAGAAAGCTACATACCAATATTTCTCATGAACATGGATGCAAAAACCCTCAACAAAATATTAATAAATCAAGTCCAACAGTGAATAAAATGAATTATACATGATGATTAAGTGGGCTTTAGCCCAGGTATGCAAAGCTGTTTCAACATTTGAAAATCAATTAATATAAACCATCATATATACAGACTAAAAGAAAAAAATCACATAATCCTATCCAAAAAATGCAGTAAGAGCATTTAACAAAATCCAACACTGATATATGATTAAAACAAAACAAAACACCCTCTAGGTAAATTAGGAATAGAAGGGAAAATCCTCAACTTGATAAAGAATACTTAAAAATCCTATAGCTAATGGACTCTGAGAAACAAACTGAGGGTTCTAGAGGGGAGGGGGGTGGGGGGATGGGTTAGCCTGGTGATGGGTATTAAAGAGGGCACTGGTGTTATATGCAAACAATGAACCATGGAACACTACATCAAAAACTAATGATGTAATGTATGGTGATTAACATAACATAAAAAAATAAAATTAAAAAAATCCTATAGCTAACATCAAACTTGATTGTAAGAAATTTACACTTTCCTGTTAAGATCAGATACAAGGCAAGGATGTCCCTTCTCACCACTTATTTTCAACACTGTACTGGAGTACAAATACCTAATGCAATAAGAAAGAAGGGGGGGAAATATACAGATTGAGAAAAAAATACATAAAACTGTATTTTCACATGACATGTCCACCTTTGTAGAAAATCTGAAAGAAGCAACAACAAAACTCCTGGTACCAATAAGCAATTACAGCAAGGTTATAGACTATAGTTTAATACATGGAAGGCAATTGCTTTCCTGTATACCAGCAAGTGGAATTTAATTTGAAATTGAAAATTTAACATTTACATTAACACTTCAAAAAATGAAATACTTAGGTATAAATCTAACAAAATATATATAAGACCTGTATAAGGAACACTACAAGACTCTGACGAACGAAATCAAAGAATTAAATAAATGCAGAGATGGTCTATGTCCATGGATAGGAAGGCTCTATATTGTTAAGATGTCAATTTTTCCCTACTTGATCTATAAATTCAATGCAATTTCAGTAAAAAACACCAGTAGGTTATTTTGTGGCTATCAACAAACTGATCCTAATGTTTAATGGAGAGGCAAAGAACCCAGAATAGGCAACACAGTATTGAAGGAGAAGAACTTTGAGACTTACTATAATAATGATGTAATCAAGACAGTATGATATTGGGATGCCTGAGCGGCCCAGTCAGTTAAGCGGCTGCCTTTGGCTCAGGTCATGATCCCAGGGTCCTGGGATTGAGTCCCACATTGGGCTCCTTGCTATGCAGCGAGCCTGCTTCTCCCTCTGCCTGCCGTTGCCCCTGCTTGTGCTTGCTCTCTGTCTCTCTCTCCCTCTATCTCTGACAAATAAATCTTAAAAAAAAAAAAAAACCAGTATGATATTAATGAAAGACTAGACAGTAGATGAATGGAACAAAATAGATAACCCAACAACAGACTCAAATACAGTCAACTAATCTTTCACAAAGGAGCAAAGACAATATGATGCAGCAAAAGTATTCTCTTCACCAAATGGTGCTGGAACAACTGGGCATCTACATGCAAGAACATGAGTCTAGACACAAACCTTACATCCTTCACAAAAATTAACTCAAAATGGATCACAGACCTAAATGTAAAATGCAAAATTGTAAATCTAGCAGATAACATGGGAGAAAACCTATATAACCTTGGGTATGGCAAAGACTATTTTAGGTATAGTATCAATGGCAAGATCTATGAAAGAAATAATTGAGAAGCCAAATTTCATTAAAATGATAAACTTCTGCTCTGTGAAAGACACTGTCGAGAGAAGGAGAATACAAGCCAGAATGGGAGAAAATATTTGCAAAAAACACATCTGATAAAGGACTGTTACACAAAATAGACAAAAAACAAAGCTCAGCAATAAGAACCAGATTAAATAATAGGCCAAAGATCTTAACAGATACCTCATCAAAGATATGCAGATTACAAGCATATGAAAAGATGCTCCTTATTATATATCATCAGGGAAATGCAAATTAAAGTAACAATGAGATACTACTATATACCTATTATAATGGCCCATATCTGGAACACTGAAAACACCAAATACTGCTGAGGATTTGGAGCAAGAGGAACTCTCTTCATTTGCTGGTGGGAATGGAAATTGGTACAGCCACATTGAGACTGTGCGGCAGTTTCTTATAAAACCAAACCTACTGTTACCAAATGACACAGGAGGTGTGCACCTTGGTATTTGCCCAAAAGAGTTGATTACTTATGTCCACACAAAAATCTGCCCTTGATATTTACAGCAGCTTTATCTATAATTGTCAAAATTTGGAAGCAACCAAGATGTCCTTCAATAGGTGAATGAATAAATAAACTACGGTACATCTAGACAATGGAATATTATTCAGTCCTAAAAACAAATGAACTATCACACCATGAGAAGACATGGGGAATCTTAAATGCATATTATTAAATGAAAGAAGCCATCTGAAAAGGCCTTTATGATTCCAACTACATGACATTCCAGAAAAAGCAAAACTATGGGGACAATATGAAAATGGGTAGTTGTCAATGTTTGGAAAATTGAGGGAGCAAAGATTAGGAAGAGCGTGGAGGAATTTTAGGGCAGTGAAATATTCTTTATGATACTATAATGATAGTCACATGCCATTATACATTTGTCCAAACCCATAGAATGTACAACACCAAGACTGAACCGTAATGTAAACTATGGACTTTGGAGGATCATGATGTGTCAGTGTAGGTTCAACGATTGTAACAATTGTATAACTCTGATGGACGATGTTAATAGGGAAGATTATGCATTTGTGAGGGCGAATGTATATGGGTAATCTCTCTATATAAAAGTGCTCTTAAATAGTCTTTCTAAAAAAAAGTTTGAAGGGTAATTTTGAGTCTATTCATGAAAGAATTTAATTTGCTTCTGGATATGTAGTGAGGCCAGAGTCCCATTGTCTTAATTCAGTGTTTGCAATTATTCAAAGCTTTGTTTTATTCTTTTGAGAGAATTTCCAGTTTACTTTTATTTTCAGAAAGTAGCACATCTGGGTTCAAAAATTTAGGTTGTTTATTAGTGTCCTTCTTCCTTGGTAGGCCATGAATTCTAATGTTTTGTTCTCCTGGATACTGTAAAATTATTTAAAGCTCTGCTTCATTTCTCTGCCATGACTTTTATTTTCAGAAGTAGCAGGGATAACCGACATTTAGAAACTATCTCAAGGGGAGAAACAGCACCAAACAAATGTCAACTTTTTTTTTTTTTAATTCCCTTGTCTTCTAAATTGGCCCAGCAAATTAACAATATCTTTGATACTTCTCTCATTCCTTCAAAGAGATTCCTATTTAATACTATATTTAGTTTAATACTTGTTCTTAGTGGGAAAGCTTGTCTGAAACAAAATAATAATCTGGAAGGAGCATCCTTTTATAAATTTCCTATCCATGTCCTTGTTCATTTTTTTCTTGTGGATCGGTTGTCTTCTAAAATAAATTATTAATTATTAATATTGTGTAATTTTGCATATTATTTTAATAGGTGAGTATCAATAACTATACCTTTCACAAATGAAGAAAACTTTGCTTTCCTTTTGATTTTTTTAACCAAAAATATTTAATGATTTCCTATCTGTGAAATACTATACCAGGTGCTAGAAATACAGTGAATAAGACAGTGACAGGGTAATACATATATAAATATATATATAAATATATATATACACAGACATATGTAATATCTCCACTGAATTAGATGTATATATACACATATTCATATATACATATGTATTTATATACATATTTACATATATACCCACATATATACATATATATGTATAGTAAGTGGAAAATGCATAACACTTGTTCATATTTTAGCCAGCTAATTCCTGGCCTGCATGTGCCTTTTTATGACATATCCTCCCTAGATTTACAGAGCTCTCTTCTGAAATACTATTTCTTGAGCATTGATACTTGTCAGCAGAATTTCTGCACAGCAGCTAGATAAACCTTATGTATTTGAGGGTCTTTGATTTATTGTTTTTTTTCAGTTTCAAGGGGCTTCTCAAAGGGCATTTTAAATTTGGTATTAGAATGAATTGTGCCCTTGGCAATGTAATTTTTATACACAGATGGACCATCTGTCCTTGTTATGAAGCAATATCGTATAAGCATAATACAATCTTCATTGAATCCTCTGAGACCATATAACATTCTGGACAACTGAAAAGACTCTTTCCTGGAATTAGATATGGAACACTACAGAATATTCCTGGCTCTCTTTGGTTGCAGGGGTACATTATGTACTAGGGCCAACACTTTTATGGCTCAAGAAAGTCATGATCTGAATCATCTGGAGTTCAGAAACTTGTTTAAACATTTCAGAGAAGAAATAAATTGTAGGAAAAATGTGATATTTAAGGTTAGTATGCAGGAGCTTATCTAAGACATTGATAGTCTTCCATCTCATTTGTTTTAAGGATAAATCTATTACAAATAGAAATCCAATGCTTTTAACAGAGTAGATGCTGACAATCTAAAACTAAGTGGAAAAAACCACCTCCAATAAATTCATCAGTCAGTGATCATTATTCTTTCATTTTATCATATTCCCAGAAATAAACTTGAATTTAATTCATAGAACTTCAGGAATCTGCTATTAGCTGAATAAGAACAGCAAAAACCTGATCTTACAGGGTACATTATTCACTATTATGAGTTATTTGATACCCAAACTTTGAACTTCATCTCAAACTAGGTACTTGATGAAATTAAAAAAAAAAAAACGAGTAGTGTCTTTGTTTATATATTTACTATTTTAAAAGTAAAAAATAGAAAGTATTGGCAAATAATTTTAAATGCTGTTTTGGGTAGATTTTTTAATTGGGGGTCTATCTTGAAGGCTAGGATTCAGCTGGTTAAAGTTCTGGCGTCATGCAGAATTCTTACCATCTTTTTAATCTGGAAAATTTGCCCAGAAACAAGAGGATTTTAGGTAGGCTTTAGAGGCCATATGTGGTAAAACCAGAAGGATTTTTCTACCATGTCCACTTCGACAAACTGCCACATTCTCTTACAATTGCTAAGAAAATAACCCCAAATAGATCAAGTCCTCCCTATGCCTCAACACCCTCCTCTCCTCAGATTAAAGTTAGTTAATCCAAACAGCACAATTATTTTAAAATGAGTTAATCAGAGGATGAATATGTCAGGAATTTAATCACTCTTGTGATAAGATAGCACAAATGGACCCTCAATGTCATTCATCCAACCCCACTGTTTTGTTCACAAAGAGCCTGAAGCCCACAGACATTTGAAAAGTCACAAAGTTAGTGGTCTAAGTAGAAGGAAATACTTAGTTCTGTTATTCTTAGACTAGGACCCTTTCTACCCTAGAACACAAGCTTGCTAGCTTGAACTAGCCCAGATAAAAAATTCCATGCTGAACCTTCCATTACACATTGCCCATCCACAAATTTGAAATGGTCTTGAGAAATTATGCTGTTCAAGAGATTTTCATAAGCAAATAAAATAGAAACAAAGTAAGTGATTTCACTTTAATTTCTTATCTGGCATTTCTCCTAAAACCTGTTTTTTTTAATATCACCACTAGTTCAAATACAGTTAGAAATGATTTTCAGAAATTACTTGTTTGGAGATCCTCTGGGTCCCATCAATGAATTGGAATTCTGAGGACTCAGGAGGAATACTCTTTAGATAGCCACATCCCTCATGGCAACATTTATTTACATGACTTATAGCATAAACACATTTAAAAAGGACCATTGTGAATTTTCCAATATACCAAAGAATACAGTCTGTGTGACATATCAGCATATTTGGGGAGGGGGGAAGTGGGATGGGATCATGTATACCATGACATTTAAATGTCCACAGCCCTATGTGGTTTTCTTGGGAAAAAATGGATTTTACCATTCCTACTCATTTTCATGCAATGTCTTAATTGTGCTAGAGGCAAAAAATTGTACAATGTGATAAGTAATCAGCCATGCACTACTCTTTCGAGAATGAAACCTATGGAAGATTTTTAATTATCATGAGATGGCATGAACACTTCTACTCTATAAAAGCAACAGAGCTCTTTTCTCTTTGACCACTTTCACCTAAATTTTACCAAAAACTTTCTGAGGTTAAAGTAGAATTTACAGTTTGTCCTTTCCTTTTTCCTTATAGTCAACTATTGTCTAAATATTGAGTCCAAGGCCACAGTTTGGAAATATACAAATGTAGCTCTCATTTTAAGTTAACAGGAAGATCTTTAATTCAAAAACAGGCGTCCAAAATGACTGCACTTCATTCTTCACGCAAGAACAGACATACCCTCACTACTCTACTACAGTTCTATTGTGTCTGATTATTAAAATTACCAAATGGGTAGTGAGTCTCTGCCATGCTCTAGACATTGTGCTTCTCATATTCTAGTGAGAAGAGACAAAAAAATTGAACACATGTATCATGTCAGGTGGTGGCACATGAGAAGAAAGATAAAGCAGGAAAAGGACATGGAGAATGAGGCATCATGTGGGTGCTATTTTCTATACAGACATGGAGAGAGAACTCTCTACTAAGGCGATACTTGAAAAGAGTTTGGAAGCCAATGGGGGAGTGAATCATGTGTATGTCTGGAAAAAGAGCATTGTAGAAAAGGAAAAGATAAGTTCAAAGGCCCTAAAATAGGGGTGTGCTTAGCATGTTAGAGGAAAAACAATGGAGGCCAAGGTAGCTGAAGAGGAATGACTGAGAGATTAAGTTGCAAGGAATGAGGTGGGAGAGATGGTAGGGGTTAGGTCATAAGGGACTTTGACTTTTGCTCTGAGATAGAAAACCATCCCACTGGTTTTGGAGGGTTTTAAGCATAGAGTTAAGGAATAGTGACTGATTGGTGAAGAATAGACAAATAGGATAAAAGTAGAAACAGGGAACCAAGTTAGGAGTCTACTGTAACGATCTACATGAGAAATATGGCAGCTTGGACCAAGTAATAACTGATGAACATATGGTCTATTCTTTCTCAGCAATCCTTCCCTAACCTGGTAGACTCTACCTACTCAAGCAGCCTTCCCTTTGCTGAAACTGCCATCAAGAACTTCTGGAGTCTGCCACATTCTTTCTCCTCTCTAGCCTAGGCCATCACCACTACTGTGATGAGCATGATAAGCATTGAGGTAGACTCTCAAATCTATTCAAATATTTGGAGACCTAGGGAGGC
The DNA here is from genome assembly GCF_054177405.1 of Leptonychotes weddellii. NCBI lineage: Eukaryota > Metazoa > Chordata > Mammalia > Carnivora > Phocidae > Leptonychotes > Leptonychotes weddellii. The sequence goes on along the minus strand of NC_138374.1, from coordinate 20,669,525 downwards.
TCACAAGTGCAAACTATTAAATTCATTCTGTCCTCACTATGGACACCCCTCCCCTCTTAGCTCTAGTTGGGTCTCGCATTATTTGGTTTCTCCCAGACTGTAGGAGAAAGCTACCTGTGCCACGGGTTTTCCCCTCTACCCATACCTAGAGGTAGACAAGTGTACATGTGTGAGCATCTCTTCTGCCCTCCTTCCTTTTAATCTCTTCTGGGATAAAACAGTTAACTTCTCTTGAATGATCGTTGTGCCATATTATTGTCATTTTTAAGCAACAAGAGTTAGTCTAAGTATAATAGGGATGCTTATTCTCGAAGACAAGAGAAATACAAAGATCTGAGTCTGAGCTTTGTTCTTTGCAGAATTGCTAAAGACGACTGATGGCTTTGCTAAAGAAGTCAAGTCCCTACTTTCTCATTATCTGGGGTGAAACACCTAATAGTTCAAACCTGTTGGCTAGCTCTGTTCATGGTTCATCTCTTTCTAAGAGGTCTTTTGACCAAATACTGAGGTATTGACAGTCCAAGAATGTTACAATATTGTCACCAACTGAAAATCAAAAGCTCACAATTGTCATTCAAGAATTTAGTGAAAGCTAATACACATTTATACATCTCTTGCTCTCTCTCAAAATTATCATCTTTAATATATTATATATTATAATTTTTAAATATATATTACTTAATACATTTTGTGGAAAAGCCATAATAATCTGTAGAAGCTTAGATAAAAAGATTCATACAATGATGCAGATTTTTGCAGTCAGCAAAAAGGGTGGAGTAAGGATCAAATTCAAATCAAAATATCTCCTCCATAAAAACAATAAGAACACCACCAAAAACTGAATCAAAGCTTTTTTTAGAACTCTGGAAAGTAACCAAATGTTTGCAGCAATCTGGGGAATGCTTAGTAAAGAAAAACAGCTGACTCTCAGTGAGAACTCCAAGGTTTGTGGCAATTTAACTTACACTATTCCCAGGTCTCCCTCCCCAGATCTGCAGTATCCTTGAAAACCAATAGTCCATAGTCACAGTAAAAAACAACCTGGAAAAGGCAGAACAGTGTTAGAGCTACTTCAAAGCCCAATTCCCAGAGATTTCTCATTATATGACCTGTCTTTTGGCTTCCTGGAATATCACAGTTATAAAAATGATTTTATTTGACTTGACTCAGCATACACAATACAAAAAGCCTTTTGCCCCAAGGCATTTATTGAAAACCACATGTAATTGTTAAACACTATGGCTGCCTAAAGTTCTTTAATAGGGCAAACAAGTGGCTAGCCAAAAAGCTTAATAGGAAAAGCTAGGGAATGAAATGCCCATAAGTGGATTTGAAAAGATCAAAAATATTTCTGGGAAACTAGGTCATGCATATGAAAAAGACAGTGCATATGTGCAGGAAAGACCTAAGAAGGTCCTAAACTCTCATTTGTGGCTGATCTTGAGGCTCTGTGCAAGCAGAAATTGAAGGTTAATATGGAATTGTAAACTGCCTGGCTGAGTGAAAACATCAAACAAAAACAGGGATGTCTCAACAAAGACTAAGAGACTTACTGGCTCCAGGCATCAAAGGAAATATCTATCCAATTACTGACTACTGAGCTAACTGAGCAAAGGCTTTAATGGCCACAGATAATAAAAAATAGAGATTCACATAATTAATTTTAAAAAACCACTAAAACAATTATAACAAAAACAGTAGAAAATGGGAAGAATCTGATTTCTAGAAATGTCACATTATACTATTTAAAATGCTCAATTTTCAACAACAACAACAAAAAAACTGTAAGTCTTGCAAAGAAATAAAAAAGCATGCCCCACAAAGAGAAAAATAAAGCAATCAATAGAAAGAGAACCTGAGGAAGCCCAGACATCGGGTTTACTAGATGAAGACTTTAAATCAGGTATATTAAGCATCTTTAAAATCCTAAAGAAAACCATGTCTACAGGAAAAAAAGGAACTATAAAAATGTTATCTAACTAAATAGAAAATATCAAAAATATATAGAAGTCATTTAAAAAACAAATATAAATTGTGGAGTCTAAAAAGATAATAACTGAAATGAAAAAATAATCACTAGAGGGGCATAATAACAGATTTTAACAAGCAGAAGAAAGAATCAGCAAAATAAAGACAAGTCAGTTAAGATGAAACAGACTGAAAACCAAAAAGAATGAGATAACTGAACAGAGGCTTAGAGACTTGTGAGGCCCCATCAAGTACCTATACATGCATACACATTCTGGAGGAATCCCAGAACACAAGAGAAAGGATCTGAAAGAGAACTTAAAGAAACAATGGCTAAGATATATCAAATTTTATAAATAACATTAATCTATGTTTCCAAGAAGTTCAACAAATTCCAAATAGGATAACTCAAGGATCTCTATACCTAGACACATCACAATCAAACTGGCAAAGACAAAGAATCTTGAAAGCAGCAGAGAAGGGGCATCTCCCCATGTACAAGGGCATGTCAAGGAGATTAAAATCTGATTCAGTATCAGAAATCACGGAAACCAGAAGAGAGCGAGGTGACATTCAAATTGCTAAAAACAAAAACAAAAACTGTCAACCAAGAATTCTATATCAAATCTAATTACCCTTTAAATATGAAAAAGTAAGAAAACATTCTCAAATAAACCTAAGAGAATTTGTCCATAGCAGATCTGCCATAAAGAGATGTCTTAAGACTGGAGAGAAACACTAGACACTAAAAGAAATCCACATGAACAATAACACTATTAAAAATGATGACATAGGTAAATATAAAAGACAAATAATAAACATGTGTTTGATTGTAACAATTTTTTCCATTTGATTTAAAAAGACAACTTCATAAAGTACTAATTATACCTGGATTGATGTATATATAATGTAGAAATATGCAATTTATAAGACAATAACAACACAAAGAAAGAGGGAATGGAGCTATAAAAGAGTAAAGTTTTGCCATGTTATGAATTATGAATAATAATCCTCAGAGCAGCCCCTATAAAATGATTTTTATTTTTTTATTTTTATTTTTTTAAAGAATTTATTTATTTATTTGACAGAGAGAGAGACAGTCAGAGCACGAACACAAGCAGGGGGGGTGGGAGAGGGAGAAGCAGGCTCCCCACTTATCAGGGAGCCCGATGCAGGGGCTCGACCCCAGGACCCTGGGATCATGACCTGAGCCGAAGGCAGATGCTTAACAACTGAGCCACCCAGGCGCCCCTAAAATGATTTTTAAATAATATAGTAAAGGAAATGAAAAGGGATTTAAAATAGGACACTGGAACATATACATTTAATACAAAATAAGATAGTAATGGAGAAATATATATGTGAAAAAATAGAAAATAAATAACCAGTGGCAGATGTAATTATATTAAATTTAAATTAATTAACGATTACAATTATAATAAAGAGACTGGTAGAAAAGAGTTTTAAATGATGCAACTATATAGCGATTCAAATACAAAAGCATGTTGAAGGCAAAAAGATGAAAACATATATGTACCATGAAACATCAACAGAAGAAAACTTGGATTGGGTGTACCAGTATCAGACAAATAGACTTTAAGACCAAATTGTTTAGTAGGGACGAAGAAAGGCATTTTATGATAAATCTAGCAACCTGTTAAGAAAATATGTAAGCCTCTAACAAAAGTGTCCCAAAATACATGAAGCAGAAACTGACAGAACTGTGAATTGAAGGGAGAAATAAACAATTCAGTAATGATAGTTGCAGAATTTAGTACTACAATTCAATAATGTATTGAGTGACAAGACAGAAGTTCAGCAAGGAAATAGAAGATCTTAATAATATAAACCAACTAGACCTGAACAGTTGTTTATAAAACAGTCCACTCAAAGACATCAGAATACACATGGTTCTCAAGTGTACATGTAGCATTTTCCAGGATAAAGTATATGTTCATCTATAAAACAAGTCTCAATATATTTAAAAGATTTGAAATCATACAAAGTATGTTCTCTGAACACAACAAAATGAAAAAGAAATGAATAACAAAAGGAAAGTTAGGATATTTACAAAATGTAAAAATTAATACATTCATGAAAAACCAAGAGATCAAAGAAGAAATCACAATTACAGTAGTAAATATTTTGAGATGAATGAAAACAAAACACAAAATGCCAAAATTTTCTGGATGCAGCAAAAGCAGTCTTCAAGGGAAAATCATAATTATAAATACACATCAAAAAAGAAAGATCTCAAATCAATACCTATTCTTCTACCTTAGGAACCAGCAAAAGAAGAGCAGACTAACTCCAAAGCAAGCAAAATTAGGAATTAATAAATATTAGAAACCAAGTAAGAGAAAAAAAAAATAAATGTTAGAAAACAAATAAGAAAGCCAAAATCAACAAAAAGATAGTTTTTTGGAAGTATCAGCTAAATTGACACACCTTTAGCTAGACTGGCTAAGAAAACAAGAAGACTCAAATTACTAAAATCAGGAATAAGAAAGTAACTACTGACCTTAGAGAAAAAAGAAGTTTTATTAAATTACTATGACCAATTGCAGGTCAATTAAACTTCTAGAAATAAACAAAATATTAAAACTCATTCAAAATAAATAAAAATTCTGGGTAGACATATAACAAGGAATTGAGGTAGTAATTAGAAAACAAAAAAATTCTCAAGTCCAGTACCAGAGGGCCCCACCAGTAAGTTCTACCATAAACATAAAGAAGAACAGATCCTTCACAAACTGTCAAACATTAGACAAGGAGAAACCAAGTCATGCTGTGAGGTCAGTGTTACCCTGATAACAACACCAGACTAAGATTTAAAAGGAAAGCAAAAACAAAAAACCAAATATCAAAATTTACCACCGCAAAAATTCTCAATAAAGTAAAAAGCTAAACCCAGAAACACATGAAAAACATACACCATGACCATGTGGAATTTATCTCAAGAACCCCAGACTGATTCACATGTGAATATCAATTAATTAAGAGGAAAAACCTACACAATTAATAAAGGAGAAAAGCCAGTACAAAAAAAAAACATACAGAAAAATCATTTGATAAAGTCCAGTACACTTTAATCAGAAAAACTTTCCACAAAGTAGGAATATAACTGCCTTGACATGATAAAGTTATCTATGAAAACCCATAGTAACTCCATACTAGTAACTCCATACTAAATGTTGACAGACTGAAAACTTTCTAAGATCAGGAACAAGGCATAGATGTCTCTATTCTCATACTTTTATTCAACATTGTACTGAAGTTTAAAAAATTAGGCAAGAAAAAAAACCCAGCTGTTTTAGAAAGAAAAAGGAAAGATAGTGCTTTTTGCAAATGACATAAACTTACACACAGAAAATTCTAAGAATCCATCAAAAACAAAAACAAAAACAAACTATTAGAACAATAAACAAGTATAGCAAGTTGAAGGATAAAAACACATTTACAAAATTCAATTATTTTTCTAAATATTAAATGGAAGAATCCAAAAATGAAATTTAAAAAATAATTTCCTCTGAAATAGCATCAGCAATAATAAAATACTTAATGAATAAATTTATCAATTCATTCCTGCAAAATAAGAGAAGTTTAAGACTTACACACTGTGAACTATGAAACACTGTTGAAATAAAATAATGAGGGCCTAGATAAATGGAAAGACTTAATGTCATTAAATGGCAATACATCTCAAATTCATTATCAAAATTTCAATTGCCTTTAAAATTTTTTTCATTTTTCTTTTTTCATTTTTTAATGCTTTTTTGCAGAAACTAAGTGATCCTAAAATTCATTTTGAAGTGCAATGGACCCAAGGTAGCCAAAACTTGAAAAAGAATAAAATTGGAGGGCTCACTGTACCCAATTTCAAAAGTTACTACAAAGCTACAGTAATCCAGATAATAGTAGTACTGACATAGGGATAGATCTATAGATCAATGGAATAAAATTGAGAGTTGATAGACCAGTAGACAGGCAGGTAAGTAGACGATGGATATCCACACACACATGCTCTCACACAACCATTTATATATATGTCTTAGTAATGTGTAGTGCGGTCAATTTTTAATATACAGTTGACCCTTGAACAACACAGAGGTTAGGGGTGGTAAAACTGCAGACAGTTGAAAATCCACATATAATTTTTGATTTCCCCAAAATTTAACTAATAGCCTTATCGATAACTTAAACACTTGATTAATGCATATTTTGTCTGTTATAATGTATTATATAATACTATACTCTTACAAAAAGGGAGGGGAAAATGTTAAGAAAATCATGAGAAAATAAATTTACAGGTCTGTATTTATCCAAAAAAGTCGATGTATATGTGGACTTGTGCGGTTCAAACCTGCATTGTTCAAAGGTCTACTGTATTATTTTTGAAATACAGATTTAGGCTATGACTGAAGAACAGTGGCCACCTAGAAAAAGTATATCTAAATTTCAATAGAGTTATTTTATATAAGAAGAAAGCAGCCCTGCCAAAGAATGTAAGTACTTGTATGCAATTGGTAAAAATCAACCTAGATGTTGATCCAACTAGATTTATGAAATTACATTTTTTTCTGTCTTAGTATTATCTGGTAGTTTTAAATATGCTTTATTCACTTTTCTGCAGTTACATCCCAGATGACTGTAGAAAATAAAGTTAGCAGTATCCTAGTAAATATATAAAGAGAAAATTAAATTACCTTTTTAAGAGTGGCAAAATAAGTATGATCGGACAGAGAAAGCAATGGAGTAATCTTTCTGACACCTGGGCAATCTTTATCTCTAGGCAATAATGCAGACCTTCTTCTTTACCAACCAAGGTGCCTAATTGACTTCTACATTATGTGGGCTACAACCTTGCTTCTAGCCACTGATTGGAAATATATTATATCATTGTCCTACTTTAAAGATCGAGACACCTGCCTTGAGCTATAACAACTGAACATTGAATAACAAGGCAAATAAATTATCAAGCCCCAGAAGCCTGGCTTCTGTAATGAAGTCTTTTGTTACTTTTCAAAAGTAATCCTTGGGATATGCAGAATGGGAAACAGTACTTTCATTGATGAGAAATGAAGATTATTCTCTTTCCTATGATGAAAATTTATGAGAACAAATAGCAAAAAGGAATTGCATAATGCCAATGTGTTAACAGAAAAGTTTTTTCCCCCCCCCAAAGTATGATGTGTGGTAGGAATAAGAGAAAGTTCTTCATTTCCATAAAGCCCACTACCAACCCAGAAGATTAAGATGATGTTGCAGGCTTAAATTACTATTCCTTAATTACATGGTTCAGGTAAATAAATGCCAGCTAGGATTATTTATTAGTTTAAAAGCCCCTGGAAGTCTTATATCACTGCATAATAAATTACCACAAATTTAGTGGCTTAAGACAAAACATTTTTTCATGGTTTCTGTAGGTCAAAAGTCTGGATATGGCTTAGCTTAGTCCTCTGCTCTGGGTCTAAAAAATGCTATACTCAACAATTCACTTGGGCTACATTCTCATCTGAAGGCTTGACTGGGAAATAATTAGTTTCAAACTCATTCAGTTTGTTGGCAAATTCCTTTCCTTAAGGTTGTATGACTGAGGAGTCCAAACTTTTTGCTTATTGACTAGAAACCATCCTCAGGCCCTAGAGACCATGCACAGTTCCTAATGTCCCCTATTAGGCACCTTACCACATAGACTTCTCCAACATGGCTACTTACTTCTTAAAACCCACAGAGTGTCAATCTGCTAAGATGGAGTCTCATAATAAAATGTAACATCCCATCATCTTTGCCATATAACATAACTAATTAGGGGAGTGAGATTCCACACCTCTGTCATAGTGGTTAGAAAAAAGGCACAAGTCTTGCCTACACTCAAGGGGATCACACAAGCATATATACATCAAAAGATAGGGATGGTTGAGTAGGACTCTAGTCTGCCTACCACAACTGCTCTTTGGCTACTTCCAGACTCAAAAACTTATTCCAAAGACCTAGTAGTTTAAAAATCTATCTTCAAAATAAGGCAGACATTGCTGGGACTCATTTTATGCTTCAATAACTAATAGGCATCGATCGCTTCCTTCAGGAATATCACTGCAATAACAACCAGTTAATTGGTGCCAACATGCTGGAACTCTAATATTCTCATCAACACCTCCGTTGGTTATATCCATGAACCTTGCATCAAAACTCCAGTGATAGGAATACAAATACAACTCCTAAATAGAGGCCAATTTAAAAGATAGCAACACAAGCTGCAGTGTAATCTCCCATGGGAGGATGCTGTGTGCATCCTTATGCCTTTGTATTCTGGGCATAACTTTCTTTTGCTTCTAAAACTAGTAAGATCAGCTCTTGGTGCCTTGAGGACCCAATTAATTGAAGGCCAAAATAGAACATTCCCTCTCACTTTTTTTTTTTCAACTGCAATTATCTGAAGCTGAAAACACATGCACCTGTGGTATCCTAGGGATAAGTGGAACCATACCTGTCACCTGTACATATCTGTAAGGAGGCAAAAGTCCAGAAATCCACCCAGGTGCTTGGCTTGCTTTAAAAATATTTATATATACTTTGTTCTCTTTCATTTTGAGGGACTAAATTATGCATCAGACTCAGGTCTTGAACTGATGACAGGTTGATTCAAACAAGCTTTCATTGCTTGCTGCTTTGACCTAGCACTGAATCATTTCCAAAGCAAATCTCAATTCTGGCAAAATTGATAAATTCTTGGGGAAAAAGGCATGAAGGTCTCAGGTGGGAAAAACACAGTTGTGGACTGAGGGGGCAGGACATCTTAGGTTTCCAGGAAACAGGCAACATCCATCCATATTTGTTTTCCTTTGTAATTCTTGAAACTAACCTTCCATGCTGACCTATTTGAGAAAAAGAATTAGTCCCCACTGCCATTTAAGTACAAGCCATTATCTTGTAAATATAAGGCATTTTAAAATATTTTTTAGCTCCCTTGCTCAATTAGAAGATAAAGAAGACGGTAAAATCTTTATATAAACACCTCATAGCCCACTCCCTCCCTCTGCAAAGCAGCCTTCAGAGGCAAAATCATCTATTCAACATTTTCACCAAACACAAATTCTTACAAGCTTGTGGGGGTAGGGAGAGGTGGGATAACTCCAGAGAAGAAGAAAGCCCCTCCTGGTTTGAGTGGGAAGTGGAGTGGAATGAGAGAGGGGAAAGAAAAATCATGGTAAATGGCTTAGAGGTACAATGATATATTTCCAGTGGTTTTAATGAATTGCATTTTAAAAGATGTCGATTCGGTAGTTCTCAATCCTGGCTGCACATTAAAACTACCTGGGGAGCTTTTAAAAATGCTAATACCAGGGCCTAATCTAGACTAATTATACCAGTATCTCAAAGGTGAGGCCCTGGCATGAGCTTGATTTGAAAGCATCCCAGGTGATTATAATGTGCAGCTATGGTGGAAAACCTCTGCTTCAAGCTAGAAAATATCAATTTCGTATGAACACACACGCCTTCCTCAGTGCTAATTCTCTTGGGTTACACTTGAAAATTCTGGGGCACATCCACAAATCGTCACCAAATTCTCTGAGGTGGTGCTCTGAATAATTTTTTTGAGCTTTCAAAATTATGATGCAACCCTCTTGGCTGATCTATGATTCACAGGCTTTTAGAAACCACTGCTCTAGGCTGATATCTTGCTTCTTTTTTCTTATTAACCGATAACCATTCGGGGTTCAGGATAAAACACTGTCTTGGAAAAATTGTTGTTTACTAGACTCACAAATGTTTATGTCCCATCAACTTTGGGCTTACATATACAAAGATACATAATACTTGGTTCTTGTCCACATATTGCCAGCAATCTGAAAAGCCTCCCATTTAGTGGTATGTTATTGCTCCAGGGATTCAAAGAAGGAAGAAGTCATGGGGAGCTTGTGAAGGCAGATAAATCCTACATAAGGAATACACATAAGGGATAGCTAAGATTAGAGCTACTAACGAAAATATGGAGAGAGGTGTTTATGGAACATAAACAGAGAGATAAAAGATTAAAACATCTTTGAGAAATAGTAAACATGTTTTATGCTGAGCCATTGGGTTAGATGATACTGAAATAGAGCCCAAGAGAAGACTGAATGCCAGCGTTCAGGGTTTAATCCTAGAGGCAACAGATCATGGTTAAAGTTTATGAAGACGTTTTCACATTTATTAAGGTGGACAGTAACAACTCTAACCACAAACAGGCACATTTTGTGACTAATTATTGATGGAGATATTAGCCAAAGGTGAATTAAATATCTATAGTCTTTGTGTGAGTAAACTGGACATTTATTCAGTGTCCAGATATTTTCTATTTACTAGCCTTTTCCATCTGCATCTTGTCATATTTTTGCAAAGCATATATACATACATGTGAATACACACATAATTCAACGTGAGGTGAAAAAAATAAATCCTTTCTACATGTTGCTTGTCCTTTAAAGAGGATCATGCCAAGAGGGTGAAGTAAAGATATTCAAAACTCAGAGACAGTGAGATCTCGGGGGAAGAGGACTGGGATTTTAGTTTCTTTCTGGTAGGAATTAGCAGTGTTACCTTAGGAAAATTGCCTCCAATTCAAGCAGTAAATTTCTACACAGACAGAGAAAGGGGGGGGAGGTGGGGGAGGGAGAGAGTGGGAGAGGAAGGAGAGAGAGAGAGAGAAAGAAAGTCCTTCATATTTCCAGAATTACATGGCATAAATGTTTTTATGCTTTGGATACTCTTCAGTGAATAAACCTTACCTTCTGTCAACAGTAAGATAATAAAATATCTATTTTCAAGTGAGTTATTAGAATACATTTGGGATCAATTGGCTGACATCATGATCATTTGCAGTTTGCCAAAAATTCAACCTTTGCCCTCACTATGGCCACATCCTAACACTCTGCAAAACATATACAGGTGCAAAAAAAAAAAATAAAGGAAAAAATAAATACCAACTAGTCGTAATTGATCATAGCACATCTGCACAGCAGTCTCACCCTGCTTCTAAATTAAAACCAAGCTATTTTCACTACATTTAAGGACTTCTATAGATTTACCATGAATTTAAAAGCAGCTGTTACTATCTTTCAAAAATTGCATAAATCAGATTTTTAAGTGATTTCTTACCACAGTGAAAATTTTCAGGAAGAAAAAATGGGACACCTGGGTGGCTCAGTTGGTTAAGATTTCGACTCTTATTTTGGCTCAGGTCATGATCTCAGGGTTGTGTGCTGGGGCTCTGTGCTGGACATGGAGCTTGGTCAAGATTCTCTCTCTCCTCCATCTGCCCCTCCCACCATCTCTCTCCCTCTCCAAAAAAAAAAAAAAAAAAAAATTTCAGGGAAGTATTTTTTTATTGCATTATAATTAATATACAGTGTTGTGTAGTTTCAGGTGTACAATACAGTGATAAACAATTCTGTACATTACTCAGTGCTCATCATAAGTGTACTCTTTAATCCCATCACCTAGTTCAACCCCACCCCCATATCTTCCTCCCCTCTGGTAACCATCAGTTTGTTCTCTATATTTAAAAGTCTCTTTTGTCTCATTTTTTTTTTTCCATTTGTTTTGTTTCTTAAATTCCGCATGAGTGAAATCATATGGTATTTGTCTTTCGCTGGCTGACTTATCTTACTTAGCATTGTGGCCTCCAGATCTATCCATGTTGTTGCAAATGGCAAGATTTCATTCTTTTTTGTGGCTAATATTCCATTCCACCAAATACATAACACTTCCTTATCCATTCATTTATCTATGGACACTTGGGCTTCTTCCATAATTTGGCTGTTGTAAATAATGCTGCAATAAACATAGGTATGCCTATATCCTTTCAAATTAGTGTTTTTGTATTCTTGAGTTAATACCCAGTAGTGGGATTACTGGATCATACAGTAATTCTATTTTTAATTCTTTTGAGGAACCTCCATACTGTTTTCCACAATGGCTGCACCACTTTGCATTCCCACCAACAGTATACAAGGGTTCCTTTTCAGAGAGAACTTTTATTCCATGTACAGATATATAAAGATGTTTAAGCATAGGCAGGTAAGAAAGTTAAAAGAAACCAAAAGGAAATACCTTCAAGCTCACTGAGAAAATAAAAACTTGTATTGCATCCATTTTCATGAACTTATTCAATGGATTATAAATCAGTTGGTAGACCAGTGCTACAGAGGAGTTTGAGACAAAAATGCTTTTGATGAAATGGCTCAAAACTAGTCAAATCAAACATTTTCCTGAGACTAACCTTCCCTTTGCCCTTAGAAATCATCCTAAATGTGAGCAGTATGTTGTATAGAATTAAGAATAAAACTCAATATATTTGTACCACACTCGCCATGATCCATGACAGTGGCTTTCCAGGCTTTCTGCTAATTCTTCTTTCACTTCCATGCACATACATGTTTCTCAAGCTTAAAAAAACCTGATTCTAAAACATTTAAAATACAGAATAGTGCAATGAACTAATACCTATTACTAACTTTCAACAATTAACACATGACCAAACTTGTTTGATGCAAACTTCCTACATTCCCTGTTTTTCTTCCTAGCTGAGTTAGCATGTCGTCATACCTAAAATAATTCAGAATAACTGTAATCAAATATCCAGTCATTATCCAAATGTTCTTTTTTTTTGTATAGCTTTGTTCTTTAAATCACAGCCCAAAGAGGTACTACATACTTAGTATAAATATCTGACTCTTTTATAGTTTAAATTTCTAGTAAAAATCATTTTTGAAGATTTAGAATGTACAGAAAATTGAAAAAATAGTACAGAAGTTCCCATATATGTCACACTCAGTTCCCCTATTGTTAAAAATCCTACATTACTATGGTACATTTGTTATAATTATTGAACCAAAACTGATAAATTATTACCTAGAGTCCATACTTCAATTTCCTTAGATTTTTTTCCTAAGGTTTTTTCTTGTTCCAGGATCCCATTCAAAATACGTTATGTTTAGTTACCTGGTCTTCTTTGGCTCCTCTTGGTTGTAACAACTTTTCATTTTCCTTTGTTATTGATGACTTTGACAGCTTTGAGTACTAGCCATGTATTTTGTAGAATATCCCTCTACTGGGATTAAACTAGGTTATGAATTTTAGAAAGAGGATAAGAGAGATACAGTGCCATTTTCATCACAGAAGTATACACTATCTACTTGGCTTAAGTTACTGTTAATGTTGACCCTGATCACCTTGCTGAGGTAGTGTTTGTCAGGTCTCCATGTAAAATTATTCTCCCTTTCAACCCTCTTTTTCCACGCTGCACTTTTTATAATCAAGTCCCTCCATGCAGTACACACTTAAGGCATGAACAGTTATGCTCCACCTTCTTGAGCATAGAGTATCTACAGAACTATTTGAAAATATTTTTTTGCATTGTACATTTTTCACAACTTTCCATTTATGTATTCATTCAACTTTTTAATTTTATCAGTATGGACCCACAAATATTTTATATGTGGAGTTATATTTTTCTTCGTACTTCCATTCCAATACTACTTTATTTTGTTGCTCAAAGTGTTCTAGGTATGGCCTTTGGGGCTTCCTTTAGCAGACTTCTTAGTCCCTTTGACATAGCATCATCACAACATTTTGTTTTTAAGCACTTCCTTACTTTCAGGCACTCCAGTCTCATCCTGTATGTTTCCCCACAGCAGTCCTAGAATCAGCCATTTCTCTAAGAATCTTAGTTCCTTTTATTGGAGAATGGTATTAGAAACCAAATTCTGGGTACTAGGGGTGCTCATCCTTGTTACTGGGATATCATTTCTTTTAGGCCTTCTCAGCTAACAGCAAAGAATCATTTGTGTAGTTATTAGTTAGTCCATGTGTATGCATCTACCTATATAGATGCGTTTCTATGTAACCATCTGTATATTAAGCTAAACCTAAGTACATACTGACGTCTCCAACTCTAATTCATTACTGCAAGAATCATTCCAGCTAGCTCTTCTCATCTTCTCATCTATAAATTCTCACTTCAACAGTGAGAAACCTGGTTCACATCATCTGTCATTCATTTATTTAATTATTCAAATCCATTGTATATGTGTTGTAGTATCAGATTTGTTAACCTATATCCTTCTGGGGAGATTTTTCAAATGGCATATAGTACTTGTGTACAGTTTCTTTTGCTTGTCTTTACGAACTTCATTTCCAAAGTTATTTACATTAGCATTTTTTCCCAACCCCTCAGGGAGTTGTTTCATATTTTTGTAATATAGATTGTTTTAGTACATTCTGTATTCCATCATGAAGTCCCCTCACTTCCTATAAGACTTTTTAAGTTTGTATACGGTAAGGTTTATTCTTTGTTATAAAGCTCAATTCTAGGGGCGCCTGGGTGGCTCAGTCGGCTAAGCGGCTGCCTTCGGCTCAGGTCATGATCCCAGGATCCTGGGATCGAACCCCGCATCGGGCTCCCTGCTCAGCGGGAAGCCTGCTTCTCCCTCTCCCTCTGCCTGCCTCTCTGCCTACTTGTGCTGTCTCTCTATCTCTCTGTCAAATAAATAAGTAAAATCTTTAAAAAAAAAAAAAAAAGCTCAATTCTGACAAATGCATACTGTCATATACCCGCACATGGTATCATACAGAATAGAAGCACTCTAAAAAGCCCTCTGTCACATAGTTAACACTATTCCCTCCTTCCAAATTCCTGACAGCCACAATTTTTTTTTAACTGTCCCCAGTTTTACTTTTTCCAGGACATTAGCTAATTAGAACCACATGGTACATAACCTTTCATGTTGTCTTCTTTTATTTAGAAATATCCATCCATGTCATTTCATGACTTGATAGCTCATTCATTTTTACCACTGACTACTCCATTGTGAGGATATACCAGTTTGTTAATGCATTCACCTATTGAAGGACATCTTGATTGCTTTCAGTTTTTGGTGATTATGAATAAAGCTGTTATGAGCACATATAAGCACATATAACATTGCATGCAATGTTAAGAAGATTTCAAATCAATTGTGTAAATACCTAGGAGCACAATCACTGCATCATGTATGACTTTATTTAGCTTTGAAAGAAACTGAAAAGTGTCTTCCAGAATGGTTGTAACATTTTGAATTCTACCAGCGATGAATCAGAGTTCCTGTTGCTTCACAGTCTTGCAAGCAATTGGTATTTTCCTTTTTAATTCTCTTTTATTCATTATGTTCTTCTTCTTTCTTTTCTTGACATTAATATGTTAAAGAAACTGGATTTTTCTTCTCTGCTATTTTATGGATTTTTATGATTTGCATCCCCATATTTTTCTGTCCTCTATGTTGCTTGGAACTGATTATTAAATCTTGAAGTATAATCAGATTTATATTTGATTTTTTTTAAAGCATACATGATTTAATTCTTCCTTTACTATATTTGATTTTTTTGTCAAAACACTTCATAGGTTGTTTAATATGTTATCTATTGCCACCCAACTGCTGATATATAATTTTTGGTTGACTCTCTTTGTGACCTTAAGTCTGATCAATAAACTTAAGTGTAGTCATTCTGATGCATCATTTATAATCATTCTTATCAGTTTATTTTGTAATTGCCTTGATCTATGATTAAGGGTTATCTCCCATTTTTAACCAGTGACCCAATGGAAATTATTCTGACTTCAGTATTTTCACACCTGTTCTTAGTATTTGTTCAACTTCTCTTGCTATTGCAAAGCAATAGCTTTGCTGACAAGTATTAATTTTGAAATACCAAATATTAGTTTTCTAACTATAGGACACTCATTAGATTCAGATAGGACTCCTTGATGGGATTTTTTTTCATGCCCCACTATCCCATGGCAGTTCAATACCTTCCACCAATTTTACCTGCTCTGTACTCTTTAAATAATTGTGTCATTTTATGTCCTTACTTTATCTCTTTTGGACCACATTTATGCCTGATGGAACTCTCTATAAACTGTCTCACATCATAAATCACCACCTGAAGCTCTTTCATCATTCTTCTCTTTTCTAAACTGCCTCTGATATTTATTCATTTGACATCTTTCGATCAATGTGTTACCCCAAACCCAAAGCCATGTTGCAAAGGGACAATTAAAACTGACATCTATCTCAAGGGACTGTCTTAAAGATTAAAGGAAATAATATATATAAAGTTCCCATCACATTTTTAACATATAATACTTAAAAAGTGCTTGCTTTTAAGTCCCCCAATTTTATGACTTCTCTCAAGAAAACTTCACTGGTACATATAAAAAATGTATTTTTTTCAGGAGGTTGTTTAACACTGTATCGCTTTTCATTATAGAAAAAATCAGATGTATAATCACTTCTAATCTTAACCTGCAATAAAAATGGTTACAATTTTAACTTACCTCCTTCACTTTTTTTCTGCTTATTGTTTACATAGCTTAGCACATGCTATATATAAAATTTTGCATTGTGATTTTTCATTTAACTTGTCCTATAATTCTATAATGTTTTAACACACTTGGTGAATATAATGTTTAATGCTATACTATCTTTCATGCAATAATTTTGACACAATGCTGTCTCAATTATAATTTTTCAGGTCTATGGTCCTATTTTACCTAAATCCCCTAACTTGCATCAATATAATTCATATCCTTTCAAACTTAAAAACCTCTTTTGTCTTTCTTGGATCAAATATTCCCAAGGCAACCTCTCTTAAGAATCAAATACAACCAAGGCAACTGGGTGGCTTAGTTGGTTAAGTGTCTGCCTTCAGCTCAAGTTACAATCCCAGCGTCCTGGGATCGAGTCCGGGTTGGGGTCCTTGTTTAGCAGGGAGCCCGCTTCTCCTTCTGCCTGCCGCTCCCCCAGCTTGTGCTCTCTCTCTCTCTCTGACAAATAAATAGGTAAAATCCTTTAAAAATTTTTAAAAATCAAATACAACCGGGGCACCTGGGTGGCTCAGTCGTTAAGCATCTGCCTTCAGCTCAGGTCATAATCCAACGGTCCCGGGATCGAGGCCCGCATCGGGCTCCCTGCTCAGCGGGAAGTCTGCTTCTCCCTCTCCCACTCCCCCTGCTTGTGTTCCCTCTCTCGCTATGTCTCTCTCTGTCAAATAAATAAAAATAAAATCTTTTTAAAAATAAATAAATAAATAAAAATCAAATACAACCTAAAACTAGGAAATATCTTTTAAAAATATCTTTCTTCTAAGAAATGAAAAAAAAAAATTAAACATCAGAGAGCCTCTTAAACCAAATACAGCTTTTAGAGCTAAATTAAAGACCAGGTCCAAATTCTTTGTTTTACTTTGAGCTACCTGATCACTTTACTTCCAAATTCTATCACATTGGCATGCACTAATGTGTTAAATTTTTCACTCTTCTACACTGGTAAGAGTTTCTAGCCACAAAATTGTCTCTCTGAGACCTCAAATGAGGTATTAAAATTTGGCTCCTCTCAAAAGTGGGAGAAAAACTTAGTTTCATTTTAAACCCAAATGAACCAGAATAGCCTACTCTTTTCCAAACTAGATACTTTGCTGTTGATATTTTACTGTTTGAGACCTTAAGTAGTTTTCCACCCACAGGCACTACTCATTTTCCAGAAAATTTGAATTGATATAAATTTCACTAGAGACTATCACATATAATAAAATAAAAACATATTACAATCACTTCCTTTCCATAGTCTATTAATTTGGTAATCCTATCAAAAAGCTATTAAATCCCATCTGTCACAATTTTTTTTTATAAACCAATTCTATTTATTGTTCATGATTTTGTTACCTTTGAGAGGTTTTTACAGGTTCTTCTTTTTAATAGTTGTCCCATTATTGAAGGATTTAAGTTACATTCACTGAACCATAATTACCATGACAGCAATTCTTTCTACTCTGGAAAATTGATACAATGTTGGCATTCAATTCTGTCATTTCCCAGTTCTCAGTAAATTTTCATAAATAACCATCAGCAGTGGTTCAGTAAGTTTTTCAACAAAATCCATTAACACCTTAGATGGTAGATCATTCAGACCTTGCATGCTTATTTTGCCCAAGTGTACCCTTACCTGTTTTTAATCAACAGCTATTTTTGAAAGTATTATGTTACATTGAAATCTTAGAGTAAGAATAATGATTTTGTGTAAAGTAATTTCTTTGTGTGAAATAGAGTTCTCATATTTGTCCTGTACAATAAGAGTGGCTATATTCTGAGGAGTTACATAGGTAGGCTTATAACAAATAGTTTGAGGTTTGTGTTTACAGAGTAGCTCCTCCCTGGCTGTGAGTGCTCCAACTTATACCTTTCTCTCTTGGTTGTTCGGAAGACATCCTGTTATGCCACCAAAACATCTTTTGTTTCTGAATATGAAAATGAATCACATTTATCTGAATATATAATGGGCATTTTAGTAGGTTGGACAGCAACCCCCAAAAGAGAGAAGCTCATGACCTTACCTCCAAAATCTGTAAAGTTATCTTGTTTGGAAAATGTATGTTTGCAGATATTAGTAAGTTAAGGATCTTGGGATGAGATTCTTATTTAAGAGCCCTCATAAGAGAAAGGAGGAGGGTAGGAAAGAGACTTGAGACAGGAATACACAGAGGGCAAGATCATGTAAAGATTGGAGAAGAGATTAGAGTTATGTTGCTATAAGCCAAGAAATGCCAAGAATTGCTGGCCACCAACAGATGGCAGAGAGACATGGAATGATACTCCCTCTAAGCCTCCAGAGAGAACCAATTGGGTCGATACTTTGATCCTGAACTTCTAGCTTCCAAAACTTGTAGAGAGAGTACATTTCTGTTCTTTTTAAGCTAACCATTTTGAGGTAAATTCTTACAACAGTCATAGGAAACTAGTACATATCCTTTGGGAAAAAATGATAAAACTGTGGTCAATAATACTTAAATATACAAATCCATTTTTTAATCAATTTGTATTCAAGTAAAAGTGTGGGGTTATCTTTTAACTAGGATCTTTATAAAGCTGATATTTTTTGTGATGTTAGTTTTTCATTTCCAATGTTTTTTCAGAGTCCTACTCTTTTACGTACAATCTAATAGATTCACCTTGATGGTACACTGGAAAGGTGGAGATTTCCCCAGAACTGGCTAACATTATTGGTGCTCAGAGTCCATTACTTTAGCCATAGAAAAATAATATTAGTGAGGGATTTGAGAGTTCAGCTATTTGTTACTATTTGTTGCCCTCACTAGATATTATCACAATTCTGATCTCTACTCCATAGACTTTAAGAGGGTTGACTGCAAATGAATACTTGCAAAACTTTAAAAGTGATTTGATAGTGAAAAAAATGAAGGCCTCAGTTGAATCTAATTGCTCTATGAAGAAACTAAAATATTCATAAGTTGCACGTGTTTTACTGCAAAGTAATAAAGTAACTCATACAAAACTATTTTTCTAGGTCTTTAAAACATGGTGGATATAACCCAGTGCTCTTGATTTATCATAGTTCATTTGGAGCACCATAACAGGTAAAGTCATCTAACTGGCTTCCAAGCCAAGGCACTTCCTTTGAGCAATAGTTTTCTCACTTATGGGTGAGAATCTAGAAAACCATGTTGAAACTAGAATATTATATAAACCAAAAATTTTAACATTCAGTGATGGCAAAGGCACAAAGGAACTTCCAGATAGAGAATGGAGTGGAAAGGGGAGATGGAAGATCTCGATGAGAAAACAAGGAATCAATTTTATTTATTTATTTATTATTTTTTTAGGGAGGAAGAGGGGGTGGGGGGGCAGAGTGAAGGGAGAGAGAGAATCTTAAGCAGACTCCATGCTCAGCATGGAGCCCAAAACAGGGTTCGATCTCAGGACCCTGAGATCATGACCTGAGCCAAAATCAAGAGTCGGACACAACCAACTGAGCCACCCAGGTACCCCCAAGGAACCTTTTTAAAAGTGATCTGTGATGCAAAGCTAATTGTTGTGGACAAGACATAAGACCACCATTCATCAGTAGGTTAAGTGAAGAGAACAGAAGAAAACATCTACAGATGTTCAATAAAAACTCCAGACATAAGTTCATAAAGTAGTGATATCTACCACCATGACATATCAAATATACTATAAATGAAGATCTAGAAAAACAAAATACCATAAGGCTGTAACTGGAATTAAGTTTAGGTAGGTAACAGAAAACCTAAAACAATAGTACTTAAAGCAAAATAAAAATCTGTATTATATATATATTTTTTAAAATATGGTTGATCAATCCAGGCCTAGTATGTTACTTTGTTCCACAAAGTTTTCAGAGACCCACATTTCCTTTGGTATTCTACTCCACTATCATAAAGGAGTGACCCACATTCTAATGACCCAAGATGGAATTTGGATGATAAAATGATCAGCAATATTATTATATTCCAAGCTATAGAGTGGAAAAAATGAGGAAAACAGGTCAATAATGCCTGACATCTATCTCTTCAGGAAGTTCCTCAAAATTGATAGAGGATATGCTTATATCTCATTGGCCAGAACTCCATCATATAGCTGCACGGAGGCTGAACTTACTGCCTTAATTCTGAGCAACGATGGCCTATCAAAAAGTTGTATTATAGGAGCGCCTGGACGGCTCAGTCAGTTAAGCATCTGCTTTTGCCTCAGATCATGATCCTAGGTTCCTGGGATTGAGCCCCATGTTGGGCTCCCTGCTCAACAAGGAGCCTGCTTCTCTCTCTCTCCCTCTGTCCCTCCTCCCCACTCATGTTCTCTCTCATGTGCTCTTTCTCTCTCTCTCTCTCAAATAAATAAATAAAATCTTTTTTTAAAGAGTTATATTATAGAAAGGATGAATGAGCAGATAGTAGTTTCTGACATATGTGTAAATCCTGAAATAAGAAAATACCATTTCAACTATCACAATACACTAAAATTGACTACACATTTATTAAAAAGTAGATTTTCCAAAATAGAAATAGCACTCTAAAAATTATACTCAATACAATTAACACTTAATATCAAATGATAGAAAACAAAATGGTCTCTAATTTTAAGAGTAGAGAAAAATTATAACTGCAATAATGAAAACCTATCTTTGAGCAGTTAAAGCAGAGATCAATGAAAAAAATTAATGCTTTTAATATTTACATTGTAAACAGTAAGTGATGAGAAAAAATTAAATAGTAGCATTTAAAGCAAAGAGACAGCTGAACTGGCTATATTAATAGAAGACAAACTAGATTTTAGAACAAAGGAAATTAAATAGGATTGGAGAAACATTGCATAATGGTAAAAAAAAAAAATCTGTTCTCCAAAATTAGGTAACAATGTCAAATGAGTACCCACCTAATAACAGACTTTCAAAATACATGAAGCAGAAATTGAAAGAACTGAAGAGAGAAATGGACAAATCTGTAATTATAGTTGGAGACTTCAACATTTCTCTTCCCATAATCAAGAGCAGTAATTGAAAATTAGCAAAAATATAAAACTGAGCAGCATCAACTAATGAGATTTAATTGACACTTCTAGAACATCCAACTAACAGCAAAATACACTTTTTTTTTTCTAATTGCACATGAGACATCTACCAAAATAGACCATATTTTGGGCCATAAACTTTAACAAGTATAAAAAACTTGACATCATACAATGTTTTCTGAGTATATGAAATTAACCTAGTCAGTTAAAAAAAAGATAACAGAAATCTGAAAATATTTGGAATTTAAGCACTTACATCTA
Organism: Leptonychotes weddellii; assembly: GCF_054177405.1. Lineage (NCBI taxonomy): Eukaryota > Metazoa > Chordata > Mammalia > Carnivora > Phocidae > Leptonychotes > Leptonychotes weddellii. The sequence continues at coordinate 20,647,894 of NC_138374.1, read as the reverse complement.
AATAATCTATGGGTAAATGTGAAAAGTCTCATGAATTATTGGAAAATATTTTAACTAAACAAATACGGAAGTACAGTATATCAAAATTTGTGGGATACTACTAAAGCAGTAAATAGGAAGAGTATGATAGCAACAAAGCTTCTATTAGAAAATAAAAGGGTGGAGGAAATGGAAATATATTGGTCAAACGGTACAAAGTTTCAGTTACACAGGATGAATAAATTCTGGAGCTCTATTTTACAGCATGGTGATTATAGTTAGCAATATTGTATACTTGTAGTTTGATAGGAATATCAATATTAAGTAGTCTCACTACAAGAAAAAAAGAAGTAACTAAGGTGATAGATATCTTAACTAGCTTAATAATGGTAATCATTTCACAATGTACGCAATTATCAAAATATCCAGTTGTACTACTTAAATATACACCATTTCTATTTGTTAATTATACCCCAATAAAATTGAGGGAGGGGGGAGTTTTCAAAGAAATAATCTTATTTTTTTCTTTCAAGTTTTTATTTAAATTCCAGTTCATTAACATACAGTGTAATACTAATTTCAAGTGTAGAATTTCGTGATTCATCATTGCATATAACACCCAGTGCTCATTGCAAGTGCCCTCCATAATACCCATCACCTATTTAACCCATTCTCCCACCACCTCCCCTCCAGTAACCCTCAGTTTGTTCTCAATTGTTAAGAGTCTATTTCCTGGGGGCACCTGGATGCCTCAGTCATTAAGTGCCTGCCTTGGACTCAGGTCATGATCCCTAGGTCCTGAGATTGAGCCCCACATCGGGCTCCCTGCTCAGTGGGGAGCCTGCTTCTCCCTCTCCCTGTGCCCCTCCGCCCCTCTCGTGCTCTCTTGTTCTCTCTCTCTCAAATAAATAAATAAAATCTTTAAAAAAAAAAAAGTCTATATCCTGGTTTGCCTCTCTTTCTTTCCCCTGCCGTATTCATCCATTTTGTTTCTGAAATTCCATATGAGTGAAATCATATGGTATTTGTCTTTCTCTGACTGATTCATTTCATTTAGCATAATACTGTCTGGCTCCATCCCCATCATTGCAAATGGCAAGATTTCATTGTTTTTGATGACTAATATTCCATTATATATATATATATATGTATATGTGTGTGTATGTGTACATATGTATATGTGTGTGTGAATGTGTATATAGCTACATCCCCATCATTGCAAATGGCAAGATTTCATTGTTTTTGATGGTTGATGGCTGAATAATGTTCCATTACACACACACACACCACATATTCTTTATCCATTCATCAGTCAATGGACATTTGGGGCTCTTTTCATCTATTGTTGATAATGCTGCTATAAACACCAGGGTGTATGTTCCCCTTAGAATCAGTATTTTTATATCCTTTGGGTAAATACCTAGTAGTGTAATTGCTGGGTTGTAGGGTAGTTCTATTTTTAACTTTTTGAGGAAACTCCATACTGTTTTCCAGAGTGGCTACACCAGCTTGCATTCCCACCAACAGTTCCCCTTTCTCTGCATCCTTACCAACAGCTGTTGTTTCCCGTGTTGTTAATTTTAACCATTCTGTGAGGTAGTATCTCATTGTAGTTTTGATTTGTATTTCCCTGATGATGAGTGATGCTGAGCATCTTTTCATGTACCTGTTGGCCATCTTTATGTTTTCTTTGGAAAAATATCTATTCATGTCTTCTACCCATTTTATATTTGGATTATTTCTTTTTTGCATGTTCAGTTTTATAAGTTCTTTATATATTTTGGATAATAACCCTTTGTCAGATATGTCATTTGCAAATATCTTCTCTCATTCCAAAGGTTGCCTTTCAGTTTTGTTGATTGTTTCCTTCACTGTGCAGAAGCTTTCTATTTTTATGAACTCCCAATAGTTTATTTTTGCTTTTGTTCCCCTGCCTCAGGAGACATATATACTAAGAAGTTGCTCCAGTGTCAAAGAGACTACTGTCTGTGTTCTCCTCTATCATTTTGATGGCTTCCTGTTATCACATTTAAGACTTTCATCCATTTTGAATTTGATTTTTGTGTATGGTGTAATAAAGTGGTCCAGTTTCATTGTTTTGCATTTTGCTGTCCAGTTTTCCCAGCACCATTTTTTGAAGGGACTGTCTTTTTTCCATTGGATATTCTTTCCTGCTTTGTCGAAGATTAGTTGACCATATCACTGTGGGTCCATTTTTGGGTTTTCTATTCTGTTCTATTGATCTATGTGTCTGTTTTTGTGCCAGGACCATACTGTCTTGATCACTACAGTTTTGGAATATAACTTGACATCCAGACTTGTGATGCCTCTGATTTTGCTTTTCTTTTTCAAGATTACTTTGGCTATTCGGGGTCTTTTGTAGTTCCATACAAATTTTTTAATTGTTTGCTCTAGCTCTGTGAAAAACACTGGTGGTATTTTGATATAGATTGCATTAAATGTGTACAGTGTTTTGGGTAGTATAGACATTTTAACAATATTTCTTCCTCCAATCCATGAGAATGGAACATTTTTCCATTTCTTTGTGTCACCTTCATTTTCTTTGACAAATGTTCTATAGTTTCCAGAATATAGACCTTTTACCTGTTTGGTTAGATTTATTCCTGGGTATCTTACAGGTTTTGGTGCAATTATAAATGGGATTGGTTCCTTGATTTCTCTTTCTGCTGCCTCATTACTGGTATATAGAAATGCAATAGGTTTCTGTACATTGATTTGTATCTGGCAACTTTACTGAATTCATGTATCAGTTCTAGCAATTTTTTGGTGGAGCCTTTTGGGTTTTCTATAAAGAGTGTCATGTCATCTGCAAATAGTGAAGGTTTTACTTCTTCCTTGTTAATTTGGATGCCTTTTATTTCTTTTTGTTGTCTGATTGCTGATGCTAAGACTTCCAGTACTGTGTTAAGTAACATTGGTGAGAATGTTCCTACCATAGAGGAAAAGCTCTTGGTTCTTCCCTATTAAGGATGATATTAGCTGTGGGTCTTACATATATGGCCTTTATGATGTTGAGGTATGTTCCCTCTATTTCTACTTTGTTGAGGGTTTTTATCAAGAAAGGTGCTGTACATTGTCAAATGCTTTTTCTGTATCTATTAGGACGATATTGTGGTTCTTTTCTTTTACGAATGTGGTGTATCACATGGCTGATTTCCAAATATTGAACCACCCCTGCAGCCCAGGAATAAATACCACTTGATCATGATAAAGGATGCTTTTAATGTACTGTTGGATTTGAACTGCCAGTATCCTGTTGAGAATTTTTACATCCATGCTCATCAGGGATATTGGCCTTTCATTCTCTTTTTTAGTGGAGTCTTTGTCTGGTTTTAGAATCAGGATAATGTTGGTCTCATATAATGAGTTTGGAAGTTCTCCTTCCATTTCTATTTTTTGTAATTGTTTAAGCAGAAGAGGTATTAACTCTTCTTTATATGTTTGGTAGAATTCCCCTTTGAAGCCATCTGGCCCTGGACTTTGGTTTGTTTGGAGATTTTTGATTACTGATTCAATTTCTTTCCTGTTATTTGTCTGTCCAAGTTTTCTATTAAGAAATAGAGGTTGGTAGCTTATATGTTTCTAGGAATTTATCCATTTCATCCAGATTGTCCAATTTGTTGGCATATAATTCTTCATAATATTTCTTATAATTGTATTTCTGTGGTGCTAGTTTTTATTTCTCCCCTTTCATTTGTGATTTTATTTACTTGGGTCCTTTCTTTTTTTCTTTTTGCTAAGTCTGGCTAGGGGTTTATCGGTTTTATTAATTTTTTCAAAGAACCAGTTCCGGATTACATTGAACTCTTCTGTTATTTTCTTTGTTTCTTTATCATTTATTTCTGCTCTTATATTTATTATTTCACTTCTCCTCTGGCTTTAGGCTTCATTTGTTGTTCTTTTTCTAGCTCCTTTAGGTTGCTCCTATAGGTTAGGTTGTTTGAGATTTTTCTTGCTTCTTGAGGTAGGTCTGTACTTCTATATACTTCCCTCTTGTGACCACTTTTGCTGCATCCCAAAAGGTTTTGGACAGTTGTACTTTCATTTTCATTTGCTTCCATGTATTCATTAATTTCCTAGTTGATCCATTCATTCTTTAGTAGGATATTCTTTAACCCCTATGTACTTATGATCTTTCCAAATTTTTTCTTGTGGTGAACTTCAAGTTTCCTAGCATTGTGGTTGGAAAATATGCATGATGTGATCTTAATCTTTTTGTACTTGTTGAGGCCGATTTGTGGCCCAGTATGAGATCCATTCTGAAAAAAAATGTTCCATGTGCACTCAAAAAGAATGTATATTCTGCTTTTTAGGATGAAATGTTCTCAATATATCTGTTAAGTCCATCTGGTCGTGTGTCATTCAAACCCATTGTTTCCTTGTTGATTTTCTTTTTAGATGATTTGTCCATTGCTGTAAGTGGGGAGTTAAAGTCCCCTATGATTATTGTATTCTTATCAATGAGTTCCTTTACATTATTGTTTTATATATTTGGGTGCTCCCATTTTGGGGCATAAAAATTTAGAACTGTTAGGTCTTCTTGTTGGATAGACCCCTTTATTATGATATAGTGCCCTTCTTCATCTCTTGTTACAGTTTTTGGTTTAAAATCTAGTTTGTCAGAGTATTGCTACTTTAGCCTTCTTTTCATGTCTTTGCATGATAAATGTTTCATTATTCCCTAACCTTCAATCTGCAGGTGTCATTGAGTCTAAAGTGAGTCTCTTCTAGGCAGCATATAGATGGGACTTTTTATCCATTCTGACATGCTATGTCTTTTGATTGGAGTATTTAGGCCATTTATATTCAGAATAATTATTGATAGTTATGTATTTAGTACCATTTTATTACTTTTTTGTCATTGTTTCTGGAGATTTTCTATGTTCCTTTCTAGTCCTTGTCACTTTTGGTCTTTCCTTCCCACTCAAAGAGTCCCTTTAATATTTCTTGCAGGGCTGGTTTAATGGTCACAAACTCTTTTAGTTTTTGTTTGTTTGGGAAACTCTAGCTTTCCTTCTATTCTGAATGATAGCTTTGCTGAATAGAGTATTCTTGGCTACAGATTTTTCCCATTCAGCACACTGAATATATCAGGCCACATCCTTCTGGTTTGCCAAGTTCTTGTGGAGAGATCTGCTGCTAGCCTTATGGGTCTTCACTTATAAGTTAGGAACTTCTTTTGTCTTGATGCTTTTAGGATTTTTTTTATCACTATTATTGCAAATTTAACTACATTATGTCTAGGTATTGGCCTGCTTTTGTTGATTTTGATGGGAGTTCTCTGTACCTCCTGGATTTGGATCTCTGTTTCCTTCCCCAGCTTAGGGAAGTTTTCAGCTCTTATTCCCACAAATAAGCCTTCTGCTCCCTTTTCTCTCTTTTTCTGGGACTCCTTATGATATGAATGTTATTACATTTTAAGAAGTCACTGAGTTCCCTAAGTCTACTCTTGTGATCCATCATTCTTTCTCTTTTGTTCAGTTTCCTTACTGTCCATTAATTCTATCTTCTGTGTCACTTATTCATTCCTCTGCCTCTTCCATCCTTGTAGTCATTACATCCAGTCAGTTTCTAATCTCAGTTATTGTATTTTTCATTTACTGATTATATTTTTTAGCTCTTTTATCTCTGCAGTAAGGGTCTCCCTGATGTCTTCTATGCTTTTCTCAAGGCTAGCGAGTATCCTTATGATTGTTGCTTTAAAATCTGCATCAGGCATATTACTTCTACCTGTTTCGATTAGATCTCTGGCCATGACCTTTTTTTTGTTCTTTCTTTTGGAATGAATTCTTCTCTCATGGCATTTTGTCTAGGTCTCTTTCTTCTTTGGTGTGTTAGAAAATCCTATTATTTTTTTTTTCTGCTCCTGAGAGTAATAGCTTTATGAAGAAGATGTCATATAATGTCCAGGGCCTGGTGCTTCACAAAGTGTCTGGTCTGTGCTACATGCACTCTGCTGCTGTGTTTTGGCTGCTCTATCCCTTAGGTCAGTCCTCTGCAGAGATTTTCCTTGCCTGCAATGGTCAGTGTTTGGACCTTGGCCACAGTGTGGTGAGTTGTAACCAGATGTGTTCTGGTCTGCTTGTTAAATGACACCTGATGCTATTTCCACCAGAACTAAAGCTTTGCAGAACTCTCTGGTCAGTAGACATGGTGTGTGCAGGTTTGTGCTGGTCTTCTGGGGAAAGGGCCCAGCACATTGGTACTTAGGCACACTTGCCCAAGAAAAGCAGTACCAGTGGAGCACAGGGGGCAAGACTTGGTGTAAGCAAGTTAGGCAGTCAGTATTGGCACTGTGCTGTTTACTTAAGTTGGCTTTTGCTGAGGGTGGGGGAGGGAAATGGTACCAGTCATCTCCTTTGTTCCTGGAGAGGGGAGTCCATGCTTGCTGCTCTCAGGGAACCCTCTCAGAAGAGCAAATAATAACCCCTTGTGCATCCTAGGCATTTTTCAGATTGCTGTTTTCACACTGTCTGCAGGTTGTTTGCCTGCCTGGAACAGCACAGAGTGCTTTAGGCTCTATCTTACCCAGGCTGGCTGAGTTTTAAAACTCCAAACTTTAGTGACCTAGTATAGCGAGGACCTGCACTGGTCTTCTAGGGGAATGTATCACCATGCTGGGAATGATGCAGGTATGGCCCAGAAGGGCAGCCATACCAGTGCACAGGGGTATGGAATTTGGAGCAAAGTAGGCTAAACAGCCAGTGTCTGGGTTAGCTGCCCTCAGCAGGTGTTTCTGTGCCTATCAAAGCAATAATCTCAGATTTTATCTTAAAAAAATAAGAAAAAAGTAGAACAAAATGAATCCAAAGCAAAGAGAATAAAACAATGAAGTGTAGAAACTAATGAAATTCAAAAATGAAAAACAGATTCTTGAAAAGACCAGTAAAATTGATAAATCTCAAGCAAGACTAACCAGAGAAAAAATACAAATTATTCATATTAGAATTGAAAGCAGACTACTACTAGAGAGCCTAAAAATACTAAAACCATAATGAAAGAATACTAAAATAACTCTGTACACTTAACGATTGAGATTAAGTAGTCCAGTACCTTGAAAGCCACAAATTGTCCAAAACTCAAGAGACCCTAGATAACCTGAATTGTCCTGTAATTGTTAAATATATTGAAATGATGGTTAAAATCCTTCTAAAATAGGAATCCTTAGGCCCAGACAGTTTCAGTGGTGAATTCCACCAATTGCCAAATAAGAAATATCAGTTCTACATGAACTTTTCCAACCAGTCTTAAGCAAGGGAATACTACCTACTCATAAAATGAGGCCAAAATTAATGATATCAAAACCAGACAAAAGGGTACAATAAAATAATGCTACAGGAGAATGTATCTTATGAAAAGATGCCAAAGTCCTTAACCTAATAGAAGTGAATCAAATTTAGCAACATATAAAAATAATACATGACAATCAAGTAGAGTTTAATCCAAGAAAGCAAGACTGATTCAACATTCAAAAATCAATGTAATCTAATGGACTATTACTCAGTTATCAGAAAGGATGAATACTTACCATTTACATCAACATGGATGGAACTGGAGGGTATTATGCTGAGCGAAATAAGTCAACCAGAGAAAGACAATTATCATATGGTTTCACTCATATGTGGAATATAAAAAAACAGCACAGAGGATCATAGGGGAAGGGAGGGAAAATGAAATGGAAAAAATCAGAGAGGGAGACAAACCATGAGAGACTCTTAATTACAGGAAGCAAACTAAGGGTTGCTGGAGGGGAGGTGGGTGGAGGGATGGGGTAATTGGGTGATGGGCATTAAGGAGTGCACGTGATGTGATGAGCACTGGGTGTTATATGCAACTGATGAATTACTGCACTCTACAATTGAAACTAATGATGTACTATATGTTGGCTAGTTGAATTTAAATTTTTAAAAAATCAGTGGAATCTACCACATTAATAGTCTAAAAGGAGAAAAACTATATAATCATGTCAGCCCATGATAAAAAAAGCTTTTGACAATTCAACATCTATGATAAAAATTTTCAACAAACTGTAATTCCTTAAAAAAATGATCAAGAACATCTATGCAAAAACAAAACCTACAGCTAGCATCATCCTTGGTTATAAAAGACTTAATATTCTTCTCCTATTATCAGTATCAAGGCAAGGTTTTCCATTCTTACTATTACTAATCAACCTTCTATGAGAAGTCCCAGCCTAAGAGTAAGTCAAGAGAAAGAAAGAAAAGGAATGCAAATAGGAAAAAATAGGTGTCCCTATTTACAGATGACATTGTCTACCTAGAAAATGTCAACAAATCTACCAAAAAGAAACTTCTAGAACTAATCTGAGTTTAGCAAGGTCACAAGATGCAAGGTCAACAAAATTAATCATATCTCTATATACTATTAATGTATGATTATATACTGATATTTAGTAAATAATCTCATTTAAAATAATTTCAAAATGTTTTGTTATAAATGTAAGAAAACACGTACAGGATCTATGTGCCGAAAACTACAAAATGCTGATAAAAGAAATCAAAGATGATCAAAATAAATAAAAGGATACACTATGTTGGTAGAGTTGAAGATTCAATGAAGTTCAGAATCTGGCAGAAATCTACAAATAAGTCTAGATAACTGAAACTCAGTTTTTCATATTCTCCTTTCTAACTTCAGTCCAAATTTAAGTCCTGATCATAAAAAAAAGGCAAGAGAAAAGGAAGAGTCTGCCTCAGTAAAATGTTTTGCAACTGCTTGTGATCACTGACAAATATAAAATGGTTGTCCTTGGTTGGATAAGGTCAAGTTAAGAGCTTTGGAAGCATTTGTGAAACAAGAAAATCGATAGTTTTGTGTATTTGGTGTCTCCTCTGCAAGCAGAGTCACAGAAGAAAAACAATGCCATTTTGTATGTAGTGTTCTACAGGAGATAAATCCTTTCAAATGATCTAGCTGGAGGTATACATTATCTGAGAATTGGCAATATAGCACGAGCTAATAAGTCATTTCACTTGACCTAAAAACGTGTAGAGAAGATGCGATAAAATGGCACCTAATGCACACTCTTTTGATGTGCATATTTTACTTAGATGACTGATGGCTTTTTTCACTCCTTCTCTGTAACATAAATTTAATGTACTATTTCAGATATGGGAAGCAATTTTTTTTCTCACAATTCAACCACATTGAAAATATTAAATGTCAACAAGTTTTGTTGGTGGTGGTTTTCATTTGGTATCAGTAATGCATTTCCCATGTGGTTGTCCCACATCCAAGTGGAATGTCCCCACACATTCACTCTTGGATTTACTTCAACATGCAAGCATAGATCCAAAATATATTTGCTAGTAAGAATAATTCACAAACCTGGGCGCCTGGGTGGCTCAGTTGGTTAAGCGACTGCCTTCGGCTCAGGTCATGATCCTGGAGTCCCGGGATCGAGTTCCACATCGGGCTCCCTGCTCAGCGGGGGGTCTGCTTCCCCCTCTGCCCTCTTCCCTCTCGTGCTCTCTGTCTCTCATTCTCTCTCTCTCTCAAATAAATAAATAAAATCTTTAAAAAAAAAAAAAAAGAAGAATTCACAAACCCTTATAAAGTCTCCCTTTACAATATAACTCACATTTATTATGCCCTTTACATTCCAACCGTTGCTATCTTAACTCAGGTCCTACATGCTCCTGTCTTATCTCCCTAATACTAGCCCTTTAAGACATGTTCCCAGTCTATTCTTTCCCAGCTCCAGGGCAACTTATATATAAATGCTAGATTTTTTAAAACACTGTTCTATTAATAGTTTTCTTTCTTCAAATTAGTGGTTCTTTACTATTCTTTCAATCAATCAACACCAATGCATACATTCAAAACCCTCTGTAATCTGGCCCAAGTCTGTCCCATACACACACATACTCTAAACTCAGCCACACTGAACTGTTTTTCATTTCCTGAACGTATTTGGTTCATTTTCATAAGTTACTGCTATACATAAAGTTCTCTCCCTTCTAATTTAATCTGTATCAATTTAAAAGTTTCTATTCATTAAGGCAAATTTCAAATGCACTTTCCCCCATGAAGCCTTCTCTCATCACTTCACAGACACAGGTGATCTTTCAGGTCTTATCACTTATGTAATATTTTCCATTTAAGTTCTGTGGTAACCACTGGCCAAACACTGAACAAAATCAAGTTCTTGCCCATTTTCTATCCCTTAGTGATTACAAAGGTCACAGTCTCCTTTCTAGAAACTAGGGCTGCTTAGTCTATATCTCATACACAGCAGTATTCAACAAAAACATGTGGAGAGATGGAATATGAAATCACCCATGATCTACCCAGATTTATAATACATGATTTCTTTCCTAACACATAAAATACTTAAATTTAATATCTTTAACAAATTTTCTCTCACAGAAAACCCATTTTAAACTTTACATATCTCTCTGGGAGAGACAAAGGATTAATTTCCTGGGGCACCTGGGTGGCTCAGTTGTTAAGCGTCTGCCTTCGGCTCAGGTCATGATCCCAGGGTCCTGGGATCAAGCCCCGCATCGGGCTCCCTGCTCGGCGGGAAGCCTGCTTCTCCCTTTCCCTCTGCCCCTGCTTGTGCTCTCCCTCTCTCGCTGTTTCTCTCTGTCAAATAAATAAATAAAATCTTTAAAAAAAAAAGGTTAATTTCCTGATATTTTATCAGATTCCTGTTTTTGCTAAAAATTGAGTTCCTTCATAGGAGAGCTCTTTACAGGTATATGAAGCGGATCTGAACAGATATAAAGTGAAGGGCAGTCCCTGAAGACAAAGGTCTCCTGGCTTCAACACTAATGAGAGGTGTGGTGCACAATAAGAAACAGACATTATATATAATGAGTGAGGAAAGCTAGAGAGGGATAGAATGTTAACACATGAAGGAAAATAATAGCAGAAGTAAGTCTTCAATTCTAAGAATGGCCCATAAAAGGAGTATGCTAAAAATGGCAGTTGTACATTTGAAACAAATGGTCTTCCCCAGATAGTAGGAAATGGGAATTTAAAGAGAGCTAATATTTACCTGGTTCCAACTATATGCTATGCACTTATATCCATTATTTTATTTGGTCTCCATGGAATATAGATATCATTACCCTCCTTGCATAGAGACAAGTGGTGATGTTGATACATTTTTTAAAGCACAGGCTGTTAGAAATGATGTAACAAGGATTTGAAATCAGTTCTGGCTGGTATTAATTCTATGCTCATTTCAGTACATCGTGTCAATCTAGCAGAGGTTATTTTTCCAGGATTGTTTAAGACATGACCAAATTGTGGCACATTAAGATTAGGAGGGGGTAACTATGTAGACATTAATAGTTGATGATAGTACTCTGAGTCCAGATTCTGCATCAGCATTTTTTACATAGTAATAGGAGTGGCCACTAAAAGTAAGAGTTCTTGGGGCACCTGGGTGGCTCAGTCGGTTGAGCATCCAGCTCTTGGTTTCAGCTCGTCATGATCTCATAGGTTGTGGGATCAAGCTCCACCTCGGGCTCTGTGCTGAGTGTGCAGTCTACTTGAAGATTGTCTCCCTCTGCCCCTCTTCCCACTCACACACACGCACTCTCTTGCTCTCTCTCGCTCTCTCTCAAATAAATAAATGAATCTTTAAAAAACAACGACAACAAGAAAATAATAAGAGTCTTTGTGTAAGTTAAACTTATGGAACATTCCTAATGCCAGTTACTTTTCTCGCAGCAATGAAATGAGCACTGTGATCACAGAGATTCTCTGGCCTGGAAATTATGTCAACATTAACAACAACCAGTTAACATAATGAAAATTGAAACTCGTTTATTCTTAAACAACATTTTTTAAACATGGACATCTGAAGAAATCTATTACGGAGGCATTTTTTTTTTTTTTTTACATACACACTTCTCAACTAGTTCGCTACAAAACTCATTATGAGAATTTACAATAATCACTAGTACTCAGCACATTGTAAGGGCTGAGCCCTGGACCAGACTTTTATATATCACCCCTAATGAAGTCTGGTTACAACATTTGAAGCTCCCTCATGTCCAGATCAGCGGGGTTCATTTGACTGATCACTGTGACCACAAAAGTATTCCCTTCCTCCCCAGTTTGTCTCTTCATAGCTTCTCCAAAATCACCACAAGTGTTTGAAGAGGGCTTTTCCAAACAGAATATTCTGCAGTCAAAGCTACATGCTATCCACCAGAAATTCCCATATGGTTTCCTTGACTCCGTTTGTAAGAAATCAAAACAGCGGGTGCCTGGGTGGCTCAGTTGGTTGGGCGACTGCCTTCGGCTCAGGTCATGATCCTGGAGTCCCAGGATCGAGTCCTACATCGGGCTCCCTGCTCGGCAGGGAGTCTGCTTCTCCCTCTGACCCTCCCCCCTCTCATATGCTCTCTTTCATTCTCTCTCTCAAATAAATAAATAAAATCTTTAAAAAAAAAAAAAAGAAAAGAAATCAAAACAGCAGAAGCCCTGTGGCCACCTGTACAGCTACTTAAATTAGGTAAGACACCATCCCTGTATAGTTACTTAGCAATTACAGAATGTATGGTAATTAAAAACTGGGCCTATTCGTGGACTAATCAGTTCCTCCCTTATCTTTCTTTTCTTTGGGGTATAAATCAAATTTATCAAATTTATCAATTCACTTTGCTTAAAATATTTCTGTGCATTGCTTGTTTTCCTAGAATATCTAAAATACAAAATGTCAGGGCGCCTAGTGGCTCAGTCGGTTAAGCATCTGCCTTGGGCTCAGGTCATGATCCCTGGGTCCTGGGATCGAGCCCCGCATCGGGCTCCCTGCTGCAAGGGAGGCCTGCTTCTCCCTCTCCCACTCCCCCTTCTTGTGTTCCCTCTCTTGCTGTGTCTCTCTCTGTCAAATAAATAAATAAAATCTTAAAAAAATAAAAAAGTCTATATCATGGGGGCAGGGGCTGGTGGACATTGAAATAAAACAACAAAACGCAATTCTCATTATTAAGCAGTAGTTACAGTCTATAAAGTCACCACAAACACTGAATTAATGAATACTGAACCACTGCTCCTAAGGGAAAAGAGTTTAGGTACCTGCAAGCTTCTGATCACAACATTTTCATCAAGCAATCAATACATAACCTTGCTTTATGTGTGTTTCTGTTTAGAAACACCTTATTTAATATATATTATTCATTCATTAACACTGAACTCAGGGCCAGCAACACTAACTCATGCCTAAACAAAGCTTATTTAATACAGGTATTTTCTCTTTAAGGAACACTAGAACCACTTAAGCTGTTTTAAACTGTGAACTCACCAACAACAGACAAAAATGAGAAAAATCTGCTTTTGGCTTTCGGCTCGGGGAGGCAAAGGTGCAACTTTCTCCGGTCGTCCCGAATCCGGGTTCATCTGACACCAGCCACCTCCACCGTGCCGCCTAAGTTCGACCCCAACGAGATCAAAGTCATGTACCTGAGCTGTGCCAGTGGCAAAGTCGGTGCCACGTCTGCCCTGGCCCTGAAGATCGGCCCGCTGGGTCTGTCTCCAAAAAAGTTTGGTGATGACATCGCCAAGGCAACCGGTGATTGGAAGGGTCTAAGGATTATAGTGAAACTGACCATTCAGAACAGACAGGCCCGGATTGAAGTGGTACCTTCTGCCTCTGCCCTGATTATCAAAGCCCTCAAGGAACCACGGAGAGACAGAAAGAAGAAGAAAAACATTAAGCACAGTGGAAATATCACTTTTGATGAGATTGTCAATATTGCCCTACAGATGTGACACCGATCTTTAGCCAGAGAACTCTCTGGAACCATTAAAGAAATCCTGGGGACTGCCCAGGCTGTGGGCTGCAATGTTGATGGCCGCCACCCTCATCACATCATAGATGACATCAACAGCGATGTGGTGGAATGCCCAGCTAGTTAACTACAAAGGAAAATGTTTCAATAAAGGATCATTTGACAACCAAAAAAAAAAAGAGAGAGAGAGAAATCTGGCACTAACAGACTGCAGGGACAGTTGTTTGCAGTTTGAGAGCTGAAGTAAGAAAGCAGAGCATCCGTTGTCCGACCTCAGCTGGACATGCATGCATCATACACTCCAATTTTTCACCACTTTGCACATGTCTGTGAATGGCCATGAAAACGCTGCAAGTATTGATTTGGGGATTACAAATCCATTTTATCAAGTAGGAGAATTCACAAATGTGTAAGCTGTGAATAATGGAACATCAGCTATAATTACCGATGATTGCAAGGATGAGAAATACTAAGAAAAATTTAAAGGCAGAGGAAGGAGAATGAATGTGTTAGTCCAGATGGCTTGGTCAGGGAAGGTCACTCAGAGGAAGTAAAATTTCAACAGTTAAATAAAATGAAAGACAAATCGAGTAGGTATTTGTGGGGAAGAACATACCCAACAAAGAGAAGACCAAGTGCAAAATCTGGGGGAGATGTGCTTGGAGTTGGATGTGGACACAGAAGTAGCAGACGCTATAACAGTTTGGGGTGGAAGGGTAAAAGCAAGCCATGTATGAGGTCATTACTGGGTCTCTGTTACCTAGAATAAGATGGAAAATCACAAGAGGGTTTGGCCACAATTATATCAAATTCTAAATGTTTAAATGCCCTTGCTGGCTGCTCTATGGAAAATAGACTCTAAGGGTCAACATTGGAAGGTGAGACCAATTGGGAGTAAGTCCAATATTCCAGATAAGAAAACTTGATGGCTTAATGTAGCCCAAAAGTAGAGATAATATTTAGAAGCTATGGAACTGGAATATATTTCAGGTTTACCATTAACAGAATATATTCTAGATTGGATTTAGCAAAGTACAGTGAGACAGAATGAGGGAAATAAGGAGGGAGAAGGATTACAGAGGACTGGAAGATTTTTAGCCAGATCAACTAGAATGAAGTTAGTATTCTGTGGATGGAGGAGGGGAGAAGAAGAATAGACTGGGAGAGACATGGATGGTAAGAGGAAAAAAAGTTCTGTTTTTAACAGTTAATTTAAAGTACCAAATCATCAGCCCAGTGAAGATGTCATCAAGGAGATATATATCTGAAGTTTAAGAAACAGGCCCACAGAAAAGATAATTTGTGAGTCAACAGTTTATACTTGACATTAGTGCCTTAAGACTGAGGTAATTGATTAGGGAATACCAAAGCAGGAGGTGTGAAGAGGTCAGAGGACAAAGGAAGGCAAGTTTCAAGAGGGTCGGGATCTTATCTGCCTTATAACCCTTAAGCCTATCATCATTTTCAGGGCACCTGGGTGGCTCAGTCGGTTAAGAATCTGACTCTTAATTTCAGCTCAGGTCATGATCTCAGGGTTGTGAGATCAAGCCCCACGTATTTGAAAATACATTAATATTTTGTACCAAAAACATGATACACAATATATTTTTATTTAGCTTTTTCAAATATCTTGTAAATATATTTTCCATGTGTCTATAGAGACAGAGAGAATAACTGCAGTAGCGAAGGACTTTGGATTAGGTTTTTTCCCTTAATTTCATTTTATTTTAACAGAATTCATATATTCTGAGGCCTTGTGTATTGTTCAGAAGAATCGGTTTCTATAAATCTAGGTTGATGATTAGGGTAAAAAAGAATTGCCTCCAAAATGTCAGTCAAACAGAGGAAGTTTATTCTCCTGTTTGACTTTCCACACCCACTCCTGAAAGTAACAGCTTCCTGAAATAACAATGGTAATTACTGCTGTTGTTACCAATGTTGTGAGCTGGTACAGAAGCAATTTTAAAATGTTAATTCTTATGTTGGCTCATCAGCATTTCATCTTTTTTCAAAGGTTATCCTATCCTCCTAATTGAGCAGCCTTCTCAGGAGAATGAACCCGTCTGACTCATCATTAGAATACAGCCTTAGAGACATCAAAAGGAAAAATAAAAGAGATAAGGCAGCGCAGGGCCCTGTTGTAGCCTCTTCCCCATTGCACTGTATGTATCAGAGATTTAAAATTTCCAAAATAAAAGTGTTGTCTTGAAGATTTCGAAATCAAAATGCAATGATAACTCTCCCTGACCTTATCTCTACATTTTCTTGGGCAGCTGGGCACCTCTCAGCATACTCAGGACTTGTATTTAGCAACTGCATTTCCAATTCAGACCTTATGATTGAATTACTTGCCCTGGCCCACTCACTTTAAAGAAAGGTCCCCCATTCAGGGCTGGAGACTTAGTCTAAAGTTCTACTAGTTTATACGTAGCAGTGAAAACACAAGCTTTTTTTTTTTTTTTTTTCCAAGTGTGGTTACTGAATTTGGTCCACTTACAAGCTCTTAGTGAACAGTATTTTATTCTTCTATCCCTGAATCTCATGGCAAAGCACTCTTAAAATGTTTGTCAAATGAATGTATATTCAAACTAGCTGTAACATAATTTCACTTTCACAGTTCTGATTTCCCCAAGAGAGTAGCCCAGTTACCATTATCCAATAATCCCTAGTTAATCAATCATCTCTGATGAGATTACAAGAACTAAGCTAACCACTTGAGACAGGTGGGCATGATGACTACTTATTTCAATGAGTTCTTGAAATAGTGCCTTGACAAAAATCACTTTTCCTGATGTCAGATGGCAGATGAGTAAGATATCACATGTGTCTTCCTAGATATCAGCATCCTGAGACACAGTTGTCTCGGAATGGCTCACAGTTACTGTAATTCTTCATTCTTGAACAAGTATCATTTGAGCAGTATGTATATGCTTTGATGGTCTATGTGCAAATGCTTTGTCATGGACATTATCATTTCATGGTAAATGTTATCTCTAAGCTGTGGCACTGTCCTTAGTAAGGATTCCACAAAGGCCCTTTATTGCTTAGAGTGAATAGAGCATCAGAAGATCTAAAATATTAATGTATCCTTTCAAATCAGCTAAGGATGAGTGTATTCCTCTTAGTAGGAAAGCCAAGTGGGAATGACGGACTCCAGGTAGGGTGTAAAGGTGAGAGTAGACACTTGCACTCAAGTGAGTTACAGGTAAAATGAAGCTGATAAATTTTGAGGTGCAAGAAATAAGCTGTGAGCTGTCTCACAGAGAAATTTGCTAGGAGGGGAAGAAATCCAAAAATGGCCTAGTAAGCTGTTCTAAATCTGAACCCTAGATGGTTCAGATGGGAGTGAGCTGTTCTAAATCTGAACCCTAGATGGTATTTGCAAGAGCAGCAGGACCTTGTGTTGTGTAACCTCACTAATTATATGACTCTTAATTTATGTCCTTCCTATTGTTACTTAGTATTTAAAATAATTCTTTTTGAAAATGCTAATCTCTCATGGATGGGCTAGTAGAAGGCTAAAGAGGAGGCTGGATATAGACGTAATAACAAAAGTTAAGGGGAGGAAAACCCTGTGCCTATCTGGGCAGCTTGTTACTTACAAATTCCTATTACCGGCCCTCTCTCCAGACCTTCTAAGTCTGAATGCATGAATAAGAGAACACACAAATAATTTTTTAAAAAGCATCCCAATGAGTCTCCAGATCTTTAAATGTTGATTCTTATACTTGAAAGGAAGTTACAACTCAGAAGTATCACCTTCATCACCTTCTCTTTCTACCCAGCTCATTACGTATTCTCCTTTGCCAAATATTCTAAGTTCAGTGTTTTCTTTACCTAGATTTTTTTTTCCTGAGTTTTTTCAATGGATCTTGATTTTGCCACATTCCTATCAATATTAAGAATTCTAAACCACAAAAAAAGTACATTTGAACAACCCTTTACCTAGCCAACATCCACCTATCTTTTGAGACTCAATTCAGATGTCGATTTCCCCTGGAGGCTTCCCCTATCTCCCATCCGCCATCACAGTCTAAATTAGGTACCCCTCCTCTATATTCCTAGAATACTCTGTATTTACTACTGAGACACTGTGGTAGAATCATCTATTTACTTGTCTGTTTCCTAAATCAAAGGTCCTCCATATCAGATTTTGCATTATTTGTCATTCATAGTTTTACCTCCAGCTTCTCAACCAGCACCTGGAACATGGTAAGTATTCAATAAGTGTTGGTTGAAAATAAACATGCATGCATGAATGAAAGCATAAAATATGATTCTGAAAGAAGCATTGGACCAAGCAAGCCTGAAGCTGCATATTTAGGAACTAGAGCTTCAATTTCTACTTGACACTTAAAGACATAGAATTATCTGGGAAACAGATCAGATTCATAGACTTCTAAGACCTTGAGAAAATAAAACCTAATAGTTACCTTGCCATAGCATCTATTTCCCAAAGCAACTGAAGGAAAAACCAAACCCATTATTCTTTTTTCTCGTTCCAAGATTACTAATGTCTTGGATGTTTTACTAACAATAACTGACATCCTTTTACACTAAATGGGTTTCCTATTTGCCATGAAATGTGCTGACTGGAAAATACAATTAGCCAACAACTATAGATTAATAAAAAGAAGAACCAAAGACACTAGGGAGAGAAACTTCAAATTTTTACTCTTTCACAGGCCCCCTTATGCTCTTAGAATATGCTACCTGGCCAAGATGGAGGGAGATTTTCCCATTAAGGTGAAACAAATGTCATGTTTCACCTTCAAGGTGAAACAAACAAAACGGTATACATATATACTGAGGCAGAGTACACTTAACTATACACAGCACAGACATTTAAGAAAAACAAAGTATTTTCTCTAGTGTTAAAGGTTTTTGTTTTTTACATGGTATGATGTTAGATTGTGTACTCCAAGAGCAAGTTTTCAATGCAGGGCAACTTTCTCAGCTCATTTCCAGTGGATGGCCTCAGAGTCACCAGCTCAGACACTAATGAGCTGTAGTCTAGTTGCTTTCCCACAAATCACCGATTAAAGGTAGCCTCTCGTTGGTCTAGGTACAGCAGAAGAAAATAAAACAAGGTTCTCCAGCACCAGTCTCCTGAAATTAAGTGGGATATAGATTGACTCATGGTGGCTTCTATAATAAATCCATAAATAAAGAATGTCTACCAAAGATCAAGATGAGAAGAATGGCCTAAGTTAGTCATCAAGTTAAGGATTGCCCCTTCAAGACTCTAATTTTTCTGCCCTAATTTAACACTAGAAAAACATCTAACTTTATCCAGTGCATAATTTTAAACATTTTCAAACTAGCTATAATGATTCTGGTTTTGCTTGATGGTTGTTTAATGGCAAAAAAACAAGGCGGAAGGGAATCGGACTCTTTTACATTCTAGTTTGGAGGACCAAAATTCATTTATACGCTATTAGCTCTAAAGCACACATTCCTCTTCTGTGATTTCCCCCTTCAACTGAAAATTTTTATTCAAGTACATAATAGGATTATAGCTCCCCATAGGAAAGCATAGGGCCAGGAAATCTCATTTTGGTGGAGAATCTCAGGACCACCTGGAGACCCATTCTCTAAACTCTTTCTAACCTGATAACATGAAAATGCAAGCCCTCACATAACTACAGGCCATTAGATTAGGAAACCATAGGGAAAAACCAACATTAACCATGCACATAAATCACACCATACGAAGTGTGGTTTATCTTCCCCCCAAATGGAGGCAGCTAAGTGACACAAATAGCATTATTAATAATTCTAATGCCCCATCCTTCCATAGTCACTCATTTTTTATCCATTCTATAACTCTATTGAAAGCCAAAGGAAACTTCCTTTATTAATATTATCACAGGCAGTGTTTTCGAGGATTTTTTAACTACCAAGCAAAATGTTAACATATATAATCTCATTTAATCTTTCAAGTTATGGGACAGGAGCTATTCTCGCCCTCACGCTTTCCTTTTTCTTTTATTTTTGTTTTTAATTGAAGAGTACAGAAATGACAAAACTTTAAATGGGACAAATAAAAAATGAAGTAAAATGTGATTCTTTTTACTTATGATCTATGGAGTCCCAGACAGCTTTCATAGAGGAACAATTATAACCAATTTCTTACTCTTCCAGAAATATGCAATATCTCATTTTTCATGCAAATGGGCAGACACTGTGCACTACATTTTACAGAATTTTTTTTTTATACTTAACTGTTGATATCGAACATCCTGCCTTTTTGGCACATGAAGCTCTATCAGACTCTTGTACCATAATTTAATCATCTCATCTTGATAGATGCCCAGCACAATAAAAATACAAGAATAAAAACCTAAGTGTTTTTGCGTATTAGCTAATTTAATCCTCATAACAACTCTGTGAGATAGGTGCTATTAATTTCAATATATAGATGAAGAAACAATCTTCAGAGATGAATAATTTACCCCAAGTCAGAAAACTAGTATATAAAATCTAGCTACTTAATCATGATGCCTACCTATCCTTTCTTTATATTTTCTGTCTCTCCCCTCTCTTTCTTGCTTTTTCCATCACCCCTCCCTACTCCTCTATCACACACACATACTCCCAGTTATTGTCTCTTCCTTCTCTTACAGTGGTTGGTCAGGTGTGTGAGCAGAGCCCAGTTATGTTAAATCCAGAGTGAATGGTCTCCCAAACCTGAAAAGAGCCCCTCAAGAATAAATTGCACTGATACAGGTTCCCTCACACCTTCCTGAGATATTTTGCCAAGTGCCTCATTCACAGCGGAAGAAATCATCACTATAGCTGGTCTCCCCACACACTCCTCTTTCTTCTCCTCCCCATCCCCTCACCGTCTTGTTGTAACGATCTTTAGTAGTGGCCAATCCTATATAAAAAGGATATAGTTTTGATTCAGGAAGAAATAAAGATACACACCATGAAAGCAGACCTTTTTCTTATCAGTACATGCTCAATCTCCACTTTGCCCACAATCAAATCATTAAGTTGTTTTGATTTTTGCGTTTTCTTGTTTCATTTGTTAGTTTGCTTTTCTGAAGATGTCAGGTCTAGTCTGTTCATCTCTGAAGTCCTTGCTCTTCTCTGCTGGTCTGTCCTGTCAGCATCCAACCCTACCTGGGACTGGGGAGTAACTGGTGCTAGTACTTCCAGAATGGCCCTGCCTTATACCCATACCTAGGAGGTACCTGTGCATCACATATTGCACTGTACCTCTGGCTTCCTGCTCTTGACTCCTAGAACATCGCCCACTCACTGAATGACCAATGTTGGATAAGGCAGAGTGATTAGGAAGCTGGGACTGTGACAAAACAGTATTAACAATAAGAAAAACTGGGGCGCCTGGGGGGCTCAGTCGTTAAGCGTCTGCCTTCGGCTCAGGTCATGATCCCAGGGTCCCGGGATCGAGCCCCACGTCGGGCTCCCTGTTCAGCGGGGAGTCTGCTTCTCCCTCTCCCACACCCCCTGCTTGTGTTCCCTCTCTCGCTGTCTCTCTCTCTGTCAAATAAATAAATAAAATCTTAAAAAAAAAAAAATAAGAAAAACTAATCATCACTGAGAACTTACTATGAGCCAGGCAGATTATGTGTATGTATTAGTTTGCTAAGGCTGCTGTAGCAAAATGGCACAAACTAGATGGCAAAAAACTCGAAATGTATGGTCTCAGAGTTCTGGAGCTAGAAGTCTAAGATCAGGTGTCAGCATGGTTGGTTCCCTCTCAGGGCTGTGAGGGACAATCCATTCTAGGCCTCTTTCTTAGCACCTGGTGGCTTGTTGGCAATCTTTGGTGTTTCTTAGCTTGAAGATACATGACCCCAGTCTCTGCTTTCCTGTTCAGAGGCTGTCTCTCAGTGTGCCTGTCTCTGTGTCCAAATTCCCCCTTTGTATTAGGACACTAGTCATATTGGATAAGTATCTGCCCTAATGAATTTATTTCAACTTCATTACCTCTGTCCAGGCTATTTCTAAATCAGGTCATAATCTAAGGTCATACCTTCTTAGAGGTTAAGGCCCCGATACGTTTTTTGGGGGCACAATTCGACTCATACCAGTATATTATCTAATTTTAACTGCTCTTGAGAAGTAGGTGTATTATCATCCACACTAAAACAAAACAAAAAAAGAGTATACTGAGACTTTTTAAGATTAAGTAATTTACCAAAGGTCACAAAGACAGAACATGGCAGGGCTCAGACTTAACCCAGAGCACATGAATCTATATCCGGAATCCCCAGTCACCATGCTCTATTGTCTCTATGTATAATAGGTTCCTCTAATGTGTAGACTGAGCTGTGCTAATATATATTCTCTAATGTGGCATCACCTGTACATGCTAGGATATCTTTATTCCAAAAGCATAAAGCTTCGGCTCAAGTAAATAACACCCATTAATCTTATCTGTTTATTTCAGAGATGAAACCCTGAGTGATTATTGCTAAAGGGGATTCGCTGTCATCCACAACAAAAGGAAGAATTATGCCTTGTTGCCTAAACTGCAAACTGATTTGATGCGCAAAAATTTCCACCACTTGATACCATTACATGTTAACTTTGTACAACCTCTGACCTGAGTAGATCTAAAACAAATCCTTTTGTCAACCTTCCCGTTGCTTTCAGGACAAAATCCATAATCCTAAATATAAAATCTGAAGATTTGTTTTTTTTTTTTTTCTCTAGACTTAACTTCAGGATCACCTAAGATGTGTTATCTCCAAAAACATGACTTTGTCAGAAAGGAATCTCCCCACCCCATCTTGCTTTCCCATCTTCTCAAATGCCTCATTGTCCTAAAGGCTGCTTATCACTTTAGAATCACCTCTTTTTTTTTTATCTCCTTCAGGATGTATTTCTTGACCCTCCCCACATCCCTGATGCTAGGCTAGATGTTCTTCCTCAGGGCCTACTTTAAGTACATCTCTAAGATTACTGACCAGACACAGGTATCTATTAGCTTGTCTGTGTATTTTACTCAACCATGAACAAGCATCTTGAAGGCAGGATCCATGACTTCAGGACCAGATGTTCTGTACATGACAGGAGGTCATTACTAAGTAAATGTTATAAAAACTAGACTCAACTTAAGTTATTAACTGCAGCAGCTCTAAGCATCTAAGTATATTTTCAAAAATGTAAAAAAATACCACCAGTAGTGAAAGATCTGTATATTGAAAACTGTAAGACATTAATGAAAGCAATTGAAGACAGATAAATGGAAAGGTAACTGATATTCATGGATTGGAAGAATAGTTAAAATGCCCCTATTACCCAATGCAATCTACAGTTTCAATGCAATTGCTGTCAAAATTCCAATGTCATTTTTCACAGTAATAGAAGTAATAATCCTATAATTCACAGGGAACCACAAAAAACCTTGAATAGCTAAAGCAATCTTGAACCAGAAGAACAAAACTAGAGGCACCACACTTCTCAGTTTCAAATTATATTACAAAGCTATCATATTCAAAACAGTATGGTATTGGCATAAAAGCAGACTACATAGACCAGTGGTATAGAATAGAGAACCCAGGAATGGATTCACACATATACTTTCAACAAGTCTTTGAGAAAAGCTGGGAAAAAAAATACACAATGGGGAAAGAATGGTCTTTTGAATGAATGGTATTGGGAAAACTGGATGTCTAATATGCTAAAGAATAAAACTGGACCCAAATTTTATACCACTTACAAAAATTAATTTGAAATGAATTAAAGACTTAAATTTCAGACCTAGAGCTTTTTTACATTGGTCTTGGCAACAATTTTTTAATATGACTCCAAAAGCACAGTCAACAAAAAATAAGACTACATCATATTAAAAAGCTTCTACACAGCAAAGAGAACAATCAACAAAATAAAAAGGCAACTTACAGAATGAGAGAAAACATTTCCAAGCCAAATATCTGACAAGAGGCTAATATCCAGAATATATAAGAAAGTCATACAACTTAACAGCAAATAAAAACAAAAATTAAATGATCTGAATCAAAGCTGAACAAAGGATAGAATAGAAATTTTTCCGAGGATGATCTACAAATGGCAAACCAGTGCATAAAAATGTGCTTAATATCACAAATCATCAGGTATATGCAAATCAAAACCACAATGAAATATCAGTTCACACTTCTTAGGATGGTTTTTATTCAAAAAAAGCAACACATAAAAAGTGTTGATGAGGATGAAGAGAAAAGGGAACCCTTGTACATTGTTGGATGGAAATATAAATTGGTATAGCCATATGGAAAACAGAATGGAAGTTCCTAAAAAATTAAAAATAAAACTGCCAGATGATCCAGCAATCCCATTTTCAGATATATATCCAAAGGAATTGAAGTCAGGATCTTAAAGAGACACCTGCACACCCGTTTTCATTGCAGAATTATTTATAATAGCTAAGATATGGACCCAACCTAAGGATCTGTCAGTGGATGAATGGATAAAAATGTGAGATGACATTGTAGATAATGGAATATTACTCAGCCAAAAAAAGAGTAAGATCTCTCCATTGACAAGAACATGGATGGAACAAGAAAGTATTAAGCTAAGTTAGAGAGAGACAAATACCACATAATTTCACTTATATGCAGAATCTAAAAAAAACAAACAAATGAACAAAAAAAACAGACTCATACAGAGAAAAACTGGTCCTTACCAGAGGGGAGGTGAGTGGGGGGGGGGGGTGCAAAATAGGTGAAGGAGATTAAGAGATACAAACGTCCAGTTATAATATAGTCACAGAAATGGGGCACCTGGGTGGCTCAGTCAGTTAAGTGTTGGACTCGATTTTGGCTCAGCTCATGATCTCAGGGTCATGAAACTGAGCACCTTTGGGCTCCATGCTGGGCGTGGAGCCTGCTTAAGATTCTCTCCCTCTCCTTTTGCCCCTCCCCCACCATTCACAAGATCCCTAAATAAATGAATAAAACAGTCACAGAGATGAAAGGTATAGCACAAGAATATAGCCAATAATATTACAATAACATTGTATGATTATAGATGGTAACTATACTTATATTAAGAATTAAATATATAGAATTGTTGAATCACTATGTTGTACTCCTAAAACTAATACAATATTGTATGTCAACTTTTCAATAATAAAAATTTTAAGTTTTTAAAAGATGTGGTATTCACACACACACATGCATGCACACACACTCACACAGGAATATTATTCAGCCAGGAGAAAGAAGGTAATCCTACCTTTTGCAACAACACGAATAAACGTAGAAGACATTACGCTAAGTGAAATAAGCCACACAGAAAAAGACAAATACTTATTAATCTCACTTCCATGTGGAATCTAAAAAAAGAAAAAAACTTCCCAGAAACAGATTAGAATGGCATTTACCAGAAGCTGAGGAGAGAAGTAACTGGAGAGATGCTGGTTGATGGTTTAAGCTTTCAGTTAGAACATGAACAAATTCCGGGGATCTCCTATACAGTGTTATTACAGTTGCTAATACTTGTATTGTATACCTTCAATCTTCTTAGAGTAGCTTAAGCATCCTCATCACACACACCAAAAGCTAACTATGTGAGGTGATCAATGTGTTCATTCATCTGCTTGTGGTAATCATTTCACAATGTACACATGTATCAAATCATCATGTTATATATTTTAAATTATACAACTGTATTTGTCAATTTTACCTTAATAAAGCTGGGGGGTGGGGAATGGACAGTGACTTGACTGAATTAGAAATTTAGCAAAGGCAGGGTGCCTGGGTGGCTCAGTTGGTTAAGTGTCTGACTCTTGATTTCAGCTGAAGGTCAAGAGATCAAGCCCCACGTTGGGCTCCATGCTGGGTGTGGAGACTGCTTAAAATTCTCTCTTCCTCTCCCTCTGCCCCTTCCCCCATACATGCACACACATGTGTGCTCTCTCTCACTCTAAAAAAAGGAAAAAAAGAAATTTAGCAAAGGCAAATTAGAGAACAAGGAAATATGGGGCAAATGGGGGTAGAGTTCATGACAGCTAATCTCTAATTTTATTGTGCATATACTTCAGATTCCTCCTATAGGAGTTCTTAGGTGGGACAAAGTCATTTGCCATTTTAATAGGCATCAGGAGTGACTATTACAAACGCTGAACTCAGAATAATTGCTGTGGGACTCACAGTAGAGTCAATAACAACAACAACAAAAAAAGCAACACAACTACTGACCCCTTTTTCTTTTTTTACTCCTTCTCAAGGCATAATGTTATAATTTAAAACAAGAGCAGATTCATTAGTCATTCTAGCTACACGATTTTCTCCTTGTCACACTTCTCCACTTTTCTTTGTGCAAAGCCTGGTTAAGTCATTTTTCCTACTTCTAATTCATCACAAAGCCCTTCCTGAAAATCTGAGCTTCATTACTTAATTACATGTCATGGGGGCCCTGACTGAGAAATTCATCCAAAGACATTTTATTAAGTTGTCTTGAAATAAAGTAGAGTTGTAGCTGAAGACATGAGTTTGTGAAAAGTCAGGTAATGAATACCTCCCATCTCTAAACATTAGTATAAAAGTATCTTTCTTAAAGATGATCATTAGTCAGAATTTTTCTAATATAAATTTATCTCTGGTCTCAGTAGAAAAGAACCACAAACAAAGATGTGAGAGCATTTGTTCAAATAGTTGTATCTCAAAAAAAAAAAAAAAATCTGACCTTTTGTTGGCAAACTATCCAAGCTTCCACCTCTCAAACACCCTACAAATTGTCTATCTTTAAAGGGTGTTAAAATAATCAAATTTATTCCCAGGATGAAAGATGTTGCCATAAAGTACAAGTGCTATGAGAAATCACAGGCCCCAGAGGGCTCCCCTCTCTCCTGTGGTTTACTGGTTTTATCATGTTAACAAATCACTGAGTACTTACTCCAGGTCAGTGATATTATCTGAAAGGAATTTCATATCCAGAGATTTAAGAGAATTAGGAACCGTAACAACCTCTCTGGCTGTACATCCAAAGTAAAATGAATCATCTTTCAGAAACTGAAAACGACTTTAGGAATAAATATAACCCTGATGGAAGATTAAAGCCTATCAAAAGAACATGTTGGCTCCATACCAAAACACTTCACGGCTACTTCAAGAACTTTTGCCCATCTATACCACAGCGAGCTGGCCCTTCTGACTTTCCAAGAGGTGTGTTTAATCTCTTGATAGAGAATGCTGGAGAGCTCTCCAGAGTGGATTTGTGGACTCCTATCCACTTAAGATTGAAATGTCATCAAGATTGTTAAGATTTATACCTTGATGACTTGAACAGCTCTAAAGAACTGAATGTTACCTATTTAAAAAGGGAAAAATTGGAGTTAGCAGAGTACAGCAAGCAAAGGGACATCTTAGTAATAAATTAAATTAAAAGAGCCATTTAAAGATATTGAGTAGTATGTGTCAGGAACTGTTCTTTGTATGTATCAACTTTGTTAACCCTCCTGACAACTCTAGCGAGTGGCATTATTCCATTTGACTTTGCTTTTAGGTGCAGAGGGTTTGAGCAACCTGCCTGAGATCCTACTACCAGTAGTAGAAGAACAGAAATTCAAGCCAGGCAGCCCGGCTTTCAAGCCCAAATACTTAACCACTATGTATACTGCCTTTACCTACCTCTGACGGGTGCCCCCTGGCCCCCATCTCCTTCGTGGTAAAAGAATGCAAAGTTAGGCTTTGTGATGAGATTTTATAGAAATTGCAAACTATTTCATTTACAAAGGACCCTGAATAGGCTTGAGTAAGAATAGATTTAAGAACTCCTGTGCCAAAGTCAATGTGAGCTATTTTGAGCTTTAAAATCATTTTCACTCTTGAAGTTTTCCCTCACCACCTATCTTCAGAGCAGTATTTGTAGTTCAGAGTTTTGACAGAAACCCAATGAGCCAAAATTATGTTGGAGCAGCTGTTCCTGAAGCATTTCTAGATTGACTGGGATCATGAGACACTGAGTATACCCTATTTATTCATAAGTATTGAAAATGGAGGCTGTTTGTTGTTTAAAATCACCAGTGACAGTTGATCAAAATTTATCAGTATGATATATGTGGATGACAGATTTCTAGGCTTTTAAATTGGTTTTCTTCAATTACAGTTCACCCAGAGGCCATCCCAAACACTAATAGTAGTGAGTGAATTTTTTAATATTTAATACAAAAAACAGTGAATATTTGTCATCATCATGTGAACCAGAAAGTGCAAATACCTCTATATTCCAGATGTTCATTAAAGGGTTTATTAAATTCTAATGGTCTCCTTTGACAACCTGGCATGGAGATTTAACTATAGAGTTAAAAGTTTTTTCTGGCCATTGTGTTAGTGGGTAAATGAAATCCCAAGCTTGCCAATACTGCATGAGTGTTTCAAATTATCATCTTCAGTTATCTTAAATTCATGTTGAATGTGTATAATTATTTGAGTGAACTTAATTAACTTTTCCCCCTATTATAATTTCGGTGAATTCTTTGCTCACAACATTAAAGTGCTATTAAATTCATGTGTAGCCTACTATTTCTGCCAAACTTATCTTTCTTCATACCAGAATTTCTCAGACAGAAATAAAGCCTTCAGCATTAGAGTTTGGTTCTGTAGGTGTTCTGAGGAAGATTCCAGATTGAAAGGCATCTAGGCTTTTCTCTACAATATATTCAGATAGAATAAATCAGAATTTTATAACCTAAAGAAACATGAAAATCCATCTAGTTGAGAGGTTTTCACATCATGTTCTGTGGAATTCTGGTTGTTTGGTAGAGTAGTCTCAAGTGCAAAGCCAACTTCCCAAGGAATGCAGAGCCAAAATGTGGAAAGAACCCGAATCTTGAATGATGTCATGGAACCTGCCCTATCTACCACTCTATTTCTTGTCCATTTTGAGTGGTTTCTTCTGTGACCCATCAAAAGCATCCTAACTGATATTTCCTTAAACTTCTATTGTCCAATATAGTAGGCACAACTCCTGGATATGAGTAAGATGTACTGGCCAAAGCTAAATACCTACTTGCACCTAAACCATAAAATCTCCACTTTTCCCTGACATTCCACAGGGCACATGCGCACACATATCATATATTCAACTTCTTTACTCCCTGTTTCCATAAGAGATTAACTCAACTTTTAAGGGAAAGAAATTATCATCTGAGTTCTGAACCTCAACATAACAACTATCAAATTGAAAGAAAATTAAATTGAAGCAATGTAAAATTTTCTCCAACCACTCATCAAGCTGCTCTAAGGATTGGTTATTAATGCTCTTAGCTTGCATCCTGATGGCAATGCTGTATTGGGTTTTGTTTGTGCTTTCTTTTCCCTAGAAAAGGGAATATGTGAAGTTTCCAACATAAATCAAATATGCTTTTTCTACTAGCTTTAGGTCTAAGAATACATACTCTACTGACAACTCAGTCAAGTCTTGAAAATTCATCAGGAGTATAGTTCCTTTGCAATTATACTTTAACCATTATAATTATAATTATAAACCATCTGATTCAGTTTGCATCAAAATGGCACATCTTTTTGAGACAATTTCTAATTTGCACTACTTGTTTAGGTGAAAGCGAACTTCAGGAGAATTAATAACATATACACATGTGTGCTAAACTATGTTTTACTCCAATTAAGCATGTGAGAAGCTCATGCTAAGATCTCTGGTTTATGGTCAAAACCCAGTTCAATGAATTTGTTGAAACCACACAGGTCTAGAAAGTTTTATCGTTCATTATTGTGAGTTTTGCCTATTTTTTCTGGTCTTATCCCTTTTCTGAGATCTGTGCCCAGAGTCTTCTGCTTTGAAACAATGACAGCATTCAAGATCCTGCTTGATTCAATCCCAGATATGTGTTTTGAATAATACTAGTTAGGGGTCCTACTGTGCTTTAGTTTTCAACAAGTTTCTCTCTACACTTCCTCATTTACAAATTGGACCTCAGAAGCTACATACGTCAATGAGAAGTTTTTCCCCCCTCTGTGCTTAGTTCTCTAGAAAGGCAGACTATTCCCTGGACCAGTGTTGCAATGATCCCATGATGTAGACTTTCAGATTTTCTTCCTATTCTATCCTGATTGTTTAAGCATACTCTCTTGTCTTCTTGGAGAAACTGGGAAGACAGATGAACAGTTAATACATCTTGTATGATCACACAAAATCCAACTCAAAATATCCTTAATATTAAGAAAAATAACTCCTAAGAAACTCCAAGGTAGGGCAGCTCCAATGTGATTCACTCATTATCTCAACAATATCAAGTACACATGTAACCTCCCACTTTTCCCTTAGCCATTTCAGTTTGTTGGCTTTGTCTTGAGGGTCATCAAATGGTTTCCCAATTCTAGATATAACTTTCAGACATAAAAAATTCCAACAGAAGAAAGACAAGGTCTTTGTGCTTGGCATTACAAATAGGGCAAACTTTCCCAGAAGACTTTCCCTTGACTGCCATTGGTCAGAATTCTATCACATACTTCTTTCCAAACTCAGAGAGGAAAGGAGGAAATTCCTGAGACTGGCTTAGTGAGATATAGGACCATGCTTAGAAGATTGAAGTACCAAGAAAAGGCACTGTTTTATTAGAATCTATTAGAGAAGCAACTGGCCAAATCTACATGTCCATTGAGGTATGGAAGGGTAAAGCTGGTTACTGTGCTTTTACTCAATAGCCCAGAATTCATGTTGCATTACAAACTCAGCAAAAACACACCTAAAACACACTGAAAAAACTGTACAATTTCTTTAATCTTTCAGAGTAACTAGCAGAAGATCAGGCCAGTCTAAAGAAGGTAGAGCAATAAATTCATTTTAGATATGGCCTGGTTGTAGTCAATATTTTCTTAATGCTTCTACAAGTCAAATCTGAAGAAAGATGAGAAACACCCAGAACTGTTCTAAGAAAGAGGCAGCACACAAGCAGTTTACCTATGATCCCAGGGGCACTGTAAGTCTTCTCCAAGGCAAACACAGTTCCCCAAATCCTGACCATCAGGGACTCCACATTCCTGAAAAAATGCAAAGATGGTATCTTCAAACCTGAGTAGTATCAGATTGAGAATTGAACCTCACCCTTTATCTCCATTTACATTTTAATGTGCCCTGCTCCTGAATTTAATAAATTTGCAACATAATTCTTAATGTAATACTAAAGTACAAGGGAAAAAATGTGGTTTTCATAAATATCATGGAAACATCTAAGGAATGCTTGCTGTATTGGGGTTTATTAGTTCTTCAGCAGTGTACAGTTTTTATTTATTTTTTAAATTTTTTAAAATTTTTATTTATTTTATTTATTTTTTTATTTTTTATTATGTTATGTTAGTCACCATACAGTTTTTATAATGATGAAAAATTAAAGTGCAAATCTGACTATCATCTCATATAGACATCCACCACTATCACACCTACATATTATGTAGGTACCTAATACTCCCAGTTTTATGGTTATGCCTAAGGTTGCCATCAGCCAAGGGATTCTGGGAAAACGAAGCAGTGCAAAAATCCATTTTTTCCCTTAATATGATTTTCCTTGTGTAGAAAAGATAGGCAATAACCTAATGATCTCTTACATAACAGGAGCCCTCTCTTAGGCTTCACCCCCTATCAATTTGTCTTCTGAGTTACTGGGAACAAAATTTCTTCAAAGAATGCGTGAGTTAAGGGAGGAAGTATGGGAGGTCCAATTTTTTTTTGAAATTCAAGAGTAGTACTTTTTAATATCTAGGTGGTCTTAGTTGGTCATAAGCCAACTGGCTCAAGTTGACAAATCCCTTTGGAGTTCAAGTTTAAGTCCGTTTACCCACAGGGTTCAGTTTAAACTGAAGTCCATTTATAAATAGGGTTCAAAGTCCCGTATAAGGGGAAGAGTTTGAGGTAAACCAAAAGAATCCTCAATATCTGCTATTAATCATTCTGCAGGCACACTTCAGACTAGCTCATAACAGCACTTTTTTTTTAATTTCAAATATCATTAACATCCTAAGTATTATTGATTTTCTGTTTGCTAAACCAGATTTTTTTTTTTTTTTTTTTTTTTTTGCTTTCCCAACAGATTCTTAGGGCAGAAGGCAACTCTGAGGCACTTAGTCCATTTCTCAATTCTATTGAACTTCATTCTATTCCTAAATGCTCCCTAGAAGTGAAAGTTTCAGCTAAATCTCTGCAGCACTGAGTCTCCTGTTACAACCTAATCAATCAGATACCACCAGAGTCCCTTTTTATTTTGGAAACAGACCACCAAAATCCATTATCAAATGCCAGATAAACACTGCCCAACTGTTTTAATTAAATCAACCAAATTAATTAGTTCCTTGGGTGTCCTCTAGATCTAGTCACACTATGCAAAGGTGATCTATTAGGTTATTACTGAGTGTTGTTGATGTATAGAGTGACTTCACTCAGTTTAAGGTCCTGGAGGTATTAACATCCCAATAAGAGGTGAGGAGCCTCAATATAGTCATCTACTTATCCATTACTGCTTATTCCTTATTTCTACCTTCAGTGGCAGCAGCTGGGCAAGCTTGAGCCTATTTGCTCATCTATAAAATTGCACTATATCACAGGCTTCTTCCACCTTGAAAATGTGATGATTAATTAAATGAACAATAACTGTATCTGCCAAACTAATCAAAAATTGATTTTACCAATGGTCATGGAAATAATTCAGAATCATGAGGATAAAGAACGTTATCAAAAATGTCTTCAGGAAGGTTTCCTTGGTTGACATTCTATGAGCCCCCAGAGACTATTATCACTTGTATGCATGTACTATAGGCAGAAAGAGTAGTAACTTCTACAGAGTTCTTCACAGTTTTACTGAGTACTTCCATGCCTGTTGAATTGATGGACTCTCACAATAAGCCTGGAAAGTCAATGGTTCTATGCTCCCCATTTTACAGGTAAGTAAACTGGACTCAGCCAAAAGAAATAATTTACTCAAGCCTTAACACTTGCATGTTGAGAGCAGGGTTGAGGATTCTGCCTTAGCAGCATGTTTAGATCATCAAAGGTTTTCCCTGAACTTCATTGTGATGGCAGAAACCTTTCCCTGGTCTGGGTGCCAGTATCTCTGATGACTTTGCTCTCTCTTGTTTGCTAACTTGTTATGCAATTGGGGGATATAGCATTTTACAGTATCACATCCCCATTAAATAATGCAGACTAAGTCTCCACTTCCCAATTTTTTTGCCTCTCAGTAGAGTTTTTAATTTTTTCCATGTAATTACAATAGTTTTTATTTGAACTTTTAAAAGAGTATTAGATTTCTACAAATAATGTAATATATGTTAAGAAAAAAAAGAAGAAGATAGCAGGAGGGGAAGGATGAAGGGGGGAAATCGGAGGGGGAGACGAACCATGAGAGATGATGGGCTCTGAAAAACAAACTGAGGATTCTAGAAGGGAGGGGGGTAAGAGGATGGGTTAGCCTGGTGATGGGTATTGAGGAGGGCACGTTCTGCATGGAGCACTGGGTGTTATGCACAAACAATGAATCATGGAACACTACATCAAAAACTAATGATGTAGGGGCGCCTGGGTGGCTCAGTCATTGGGCGCCTGCCTTCGGCTCAGGTCTTGGTCCCAGGGTCCTGGGATCGAGCCCCGCATCCCGCTCCCTGCTCCGCGGGAAGCCTGCTTCTCCCTCTCCCACTCCCCCTGCTTGTGTTCCCTCTCTCGCTGTGTCTCTCTCTGTCAAATAAATAAAATCTTAAAAAAAAAAAACAAAAACTAATGATGTAATGTATGGTGATTAACATAACAATAAAAAATTTTTAAAAAGAGTATTAGATTTCTTTCCTACTGTATTTTGTAATTTATTACAAGTACACAGAAAATAAATGTATTTTTACTTGCAGTTGGTTACTTAATGAAATATCTCCTTGTTCTTATGTTTTAATTTTTTACATCTTGTCTTTTATTCTCTTCTTTAACAGAATAAAACCAACTTGTTATAAAATAAACTCATGCTCATTGTCAATGAAAAATGCTGAAAGCAAATAAAAGCAAACTTAAATCCCACCATTCAGAAAATGATAAACTTGAAAAGTATTTTGGTACATCAGAATATAAGTTTTTCCTTCCACTTCTTTTTTATGTGTGTTTATGGGATATTTTTTTTTAAAGATTTTATTTATTTATTCATGAGAGACAGAGAGAGAGAGAGAGAGAAGCAGGCTCCCAAGGAGCAAGGAGCCCGATGCGGGACTTGATCCCAGGACCCTGGGATCATGACCTGAGCCGAAGGCAGACGCTTAACCATCTGAGCCACCCAGGCGCCCAGATATTTTTTTTTTAATTTCTTTCTGCAAAATTGAAATTTTAGAGCATATACAATTCTATCTTCCTATGTTTAATTAATATTTTTGAGGTCATTTCCTCATGCCATTTAAATGTGTTTTCAATGACTATATATTTCAACAAATGGATATACCAAAACTTAATAGCAGTAGTGAGTTGAATAGTGATTTTCAAAAAAGACATATTTCTATCAGAAACCCTGAAACCTAAGAATATTACCTTATCTGGAAAAAGGGTCTTTTTGTAGATGTTATTAAGTTTAGGATATCATCCTGGATTACCTAGGTAGGCCCTAAATCCAGCCACAAGTGTCCTTAAAAGGACACATACAGAGAAAGAAGGAGGCAACATGACCATGGAGGCAGAGACTGGAATGATGCAGCCACAATTCAAGGATTTCCATCAGCCACAGGAAGATAGAAGACACAAAAACCAAATTCTCCCCTAAAGCCTTGACCACACTGATTTCAGAGTTCTAGCCTCCAGATTGAGAGATTTCTGTTCCTCTAAACCACCAAGTTTGTGGTAATTTGTTACAGTATCCATACTCAACAAGTACAATGGCCACCCTAATATTGTTAAATACTTAACACTAGTTTCAATTTGGAACATTCTAAATAACACTACAGTTTGTGTTCATCTGATTTTGCAGTAGTTATGTAATTACTAGGTGAAAGTGTATGAATAGGTTAAGATCACTTCCAGGGAAGTTGTACTTACAACAAATTGCACTCCCAAAAGTCATAAAGGATGGTTCTCCTTCACTGTAACCTTGCCTATAATGTATAATGTAATTTTGCATATTTAATGACAAATACTTTGATATTTTAATTTTAAATACTTAAATTATTGGCATATTTGGATATGTTTTCATAAACTTATCAGCTATATTTCTTCTTTGATTTGTTATTTAAAATTATCATTTTCTTTTGGGTTGTTTATATAAGAACTCTATGTATTAGTGTACTAATACTTTGCCTTGTAAATGTTAGCAAATTTGATTTTACTGATATCTCACTTGTCTTCAATTTTATCACATTCAATTTTATCATAATTTATACAAAAAAAACCTTTTTTTATCCTTTTGAAGTAGTCGGTATTGTTATTTTCCCCATTTTATAGACATGGATACAGATATACATTTCATACTTTTATGATCATGTCTTGCTATCAGAGATAGCTTGATCGAAAAAAATGAAATTGAAACATATCCCGCAAATAGGTTAATGGGCTGAAAATTATGCCTTTGTGTGGTAAGTTTTGGTTTGGCCTGAGAAAGCGGGGGGAGTTTACAGGTACCTGGGAGCTGTATGGCAAACTGATGAACAGCATAGTGTGGGAGTTATTTTTAGCTGGATGAACTGAGTCTCTGAGCCCTGTGAAAACAACTGCAGGGACCAGCTTAAAGACCTATTTGCATGCAAACACAAGCATGACAGCCTCTGGAGAAGAGCTCTTCTCCCCTTTCTGCATGGAGCCAGCAGCTCAGACCATCAGGAGGCAGCTCTGGAGGCACACCACAATGTAGAAAGAATGGCACTGCTGTGACATGTTCCAGTGGATTCTTGGTCATCAGGCATCACTTGAGGGAGAGGGTTACAGACATGGGAGAAGAACAAAATCAGATGCTCCATGGCATGTGCAACTAACCAATCAGCTTGTGAACACATATCTCCTCAGGTTCAGGCAAGATTTTCTAGGAGCTGAAGGCCCTATGGGGACAGGGAGGGACAAGAGTCAGTTTCACCTAAACTGAACCCCATTTAGCAAGTCCTAGGGAAATTCAATCAGTATGAACATCATTCCTCCATGGAGCCCTCTCAAACCCCAGTGAAGTGGGAAGAACAGGAATTTCTCCTGTATTGGCCAAGTGTCTCCAATGTTGACTGGAGACATGTTTATTGAACTGCTAAGATGTCTAACTCTCCTTACCAAAAATAAGGGACTATAAATAAACCAAGTATGGGAAGCTGAGGTCCTGCCATAAATATTTACACAGGTAAATATATCAATTCATAGACACCCTTGGGGGCAGGGTGGAGACAGGCAATGCAAGATATTTCATTTGAACAATTCTACAATAAAAATGTTTAAATTAGATGTAAACAAGAGTACAGGTATTGGGGCACCTGGGTGGCTCAGTTGGTTAAGCGTCTGCCTTCCACTCAGGTCATGATCCCAGGGGTCCTGGGATCGAGCCTTTGTCAGAGCTCCCTGCTCAGCGGTAAGTCTGCTTCTCCCTCTACCTCCACCCCTTCCCCTGCTCACGTGTGCACGCCCGCGCACTTTCTCTCTCTCTCAGATAAATAAAATCTTAAAAAAAAAAAAAAGAGTCCAAGTATTTTCCCCCTCTATAATCATTAGCTATGTCTCTTTAATTTTTACTTTTATTCTGGAGCACATTTGATTTGAGGGTGGGTGGGTGCTACTTCGGAGCCTCATACAATTTAGGAGAGGGGTTCTGTGCTTTCTCTTTTCTCTAATCATTTTTTCAACATCAGAATTAATTGCCAGACACTAACCTGTGACATGCTGAAAACAGGCCACTCCACTCTGAAAGTGTTCTTTCCAGGGAAAAGATCACTGTCTCCCTTTTTTTGGCAAATGAAAGAATGCTTTTTAGGGAAACCTTGTTCCTATAAAAGCCAATGAAAAGGAAACTAAATTTTCTTTCCTTGCTGTTTCCTGAATTATCTAGGTATTTTAAAACCAAGAAATTTTTGTTTATTAGGGTCTTTTAGTAGGTACCAGTTGCGAGTTTTTTGCAAATGAAAGGCACAGTTAAAACCACAGCTACATGTGTTTTCCACAATGTTGAGATCATCATGTACTTGAGATCTTTTTCCCCATCTGTTAGAGCAAATTGATTTCTGGTCAACTTCTCATGCTTGCCAAAGATAGGAATAAACTAATTTTTCTGCAGTTTACATCACTGATCATTTCCTTTTTAAACTTCTCTCCGCCTCTTTGGCACTGGATTTTCCTTCTCTCTCTTCTAGGACTTTGGCTGTTCTTTCTCAGTTTCCATCACTGGACTCTGCTCTTACTCCTACTCACAAGACACAAACATTTTTCAAAGTTTTGGTCTCAACCTCTCCTTGTGGTCCCTCCCCAGTCTCTCACTGGTCTCATGTGCCCCCAAACTTTGACATTCATCTCATTGCAGATAGCTGCAGGGTCTCTAGCCCAGGTTATATCCCCACCTGCGGGTTGGGCAACCCTTCTCAAACCGTGCAAACAAATCTTAACCTTCTTCACATGCATTTTGTTCCCTGTTTCCATTATAGCAGTACTTGCTTCCTAACCACCTGTGCCTGGAATCCCGGAATCCCAGCCATTCCTGACCTCACTCTCCTCCCTTAATTTCCAGCTTAATTACTCAGGAGCCAAAATCTTTTACATTTGACCCTGGTGGACTTTCATATCTGTCCCTCTTGCTATATTTACTACTAAAAACAAGATTATATCCTATTAAGACGACCGTGACAATTACAATAACCCGGCAACTGGAACTTGTGTTTCCTGCACCTTCTCCCAAACAAAATGGGCTGATGTTCTGCAGAATTCTACATTTTCATACATTATACAAATGCCTATTGGGCAACACAACTGCCTGTTGTATAATGTATAGAAGTATAAAATTCTGATTTCATGACTACTCTGCACAAGAACCTTCCATTGCTCCTTATTACCTTCGTCCTAGCATATAAAGCTTTCCAACACACCATTCTATATCTGTCCATCTGTCTCTCTATACTGTTTCTCTATACCCCCTTACCTATTGCCTTAATTTATTAAGGACTAATTTTCTTATTTAGCCCCTGTGTTAGGTAGAATTCTAAAGAAGTCTCCTACCTCCCAGCCCAGATTTCTGTCCTCTGGTTATTCAAACACTAGATACGGCAGAAAAACTTTGCAGATGGAATTACTAATTAGTAATTACGAATCAGCTGATTCGAAAACAGGACGATTATCTTTCATTATCCAGTTGGGTACAATGTAATCACAGGAGCTCTTAAAAGCAGAACGGGAAAGCAAAAAAGGCAGTTGGAGAGAAAGGAAGGATGAGGAGAAAAGCCACCCACTAACCCAATTGCCACAGCAGGAGAGGAGGGAGGCAGCCACTAAGAGCAAATGTCAGTTCCCCGGGCTAACAGCCAGCAAGGAAACCAGACCTCAGTCCTACAACTGCAAGGAACTGAATCTGGCCAACACACTGAGTGAGCTTGGTTGTGGATACATGCCCAGAGCCTCAGAAAAGGATACAGCTCTGCCTTCCCTTACTACAGCCTTGTGAGATTCCAAGAAGAAAGCCCAGCCACATGAGGCTGCACCCAGACTTCGATCTACGCAACCAGATGATAGTATTGTTTTAAGTCACTAAATTTGGCATAAATCATTATAACAGAGATAAAAATCAAAAACATCACCCCATATACACTGCTTTCTTTCCGCAGTGGATTCCACCTTATAAACTGAGATACTACTTCGTGCCCTGGCCTCAGCCTTTCCACAGTGACATTATTGTCTAGAAATGCCTGGGGGCACTCACCTAAGCCCAGGAGCCCCCACACACGTATTTCCTCCTTCACAGCCAATGTTGCGACTGGACCAGCCCTCATGCTTCTTATTGTGACTGCAAGACACACCTCGGCCATGACCATCAAATAAATGAGGAAAAAAAATAAAAAAACAAGTCTTACTGCTCACAAGTCTTGGAGGGTATGCTGCCTACCTAGGGCCCCACAGCAGGGTTGCAGATAGAGAGCCCGCTCATGCGCATGCAAGCCCTGCATTCTGTTTTTATGGGAGGCAGGTTTCCTCTGGGTTTCTCAAGTGCACTCTTTATTGGTGAATGTAAAACTTGATTGGGAAGGGAAAAACAAGCAATCAAATGGTCAGTTACTAAGTCAACCAGAGAGCTCTAAAACAAAGAAACTTCAGCAGAGGAAGCCTGGCTGTTTTTCTAGGCCCATATCTGGCAAAGTGTTTTTTGGGGAGAGCTGTGTTGGAAGTGGATGAGGAGAAAAGCCTTAATGCCAGGCACTGGTGTTACAAAAAAAAAAAGAAGGCAAGCAACTGTCAGGTGCTTACACCAGATACTTTCTCCTTGCTTCCCTTGTCTCCCCACAATCTGATCAAATCTTATCCTCCTTTCAAGAGTACTGCTATCCCTTTCATAGAGTCTTCGTAAACATGGGGCCTCTCAGCCACTTCCCCAGCATACTTTATACTACTTTCAAGACACTTATCCTATTTACTGAATAGGGCAGTCATTTAATAGTATAGTTATTTATACAAACCATTATTTCCCCTCTAGATTCAAATTTATATGGGGGCAACCTGAATTTCTATTTTTCTCAGTCAGTTTTTACTGGGTAGCAAAAAACTCCAATATCTTAGTGGCTTATAACAAACATTTATTCTCCTACTCCCGATCAGTTTAAAAATAAATTAGCCAATCTCAAATGAGCTCTGCTGGGGAGTTGTGCTTTTGCATAATGGAGCCCAGCTGTTCAAGGATACAGTTGAGTGTTGGGCATGGATCTGCTCCATGTATGTTCCTTCTCAGGTCTGGGCAGAGGGAGACATATTTCAGCAACTTGCTTCATGCAGCAGATTTAAAGACACAAGAGCGAGTTCAACAATGCCAGTGCATGCCATGCTTCTGCTCCCATCACATCCAGTAACAACTCATTTGCCAAAGGAAGTCACATAGCCACCACCAAAGGGAAAGGACGTATATACACCCAACCACACACCAGGTATGAGTGTAGATGGAGAATCCTATTTTGGAGAAGTGAAAAATTGGGACCGTCCATTCAATTTACCTAGGTATTCCTCATGGTGATACCCTTATTCTTCCCCCATCCTCTATAAAAAAATGTTTAGCACATAGCCTTCTGTATGTTAGATGGTCAGGAAGGAATTGATTTAATCTCTCCTCATGGGCACAGTTCTTTCCTCCATAGATGTTCTCTTCCTGATCACTCAAAACATGCATTCCCTTTATCATCCACTTGCATACATTTGCCTATGTTCAGTTAAGCATTCAGTTCATTTATGATTTTAAAAATTATTTCCAGTATATACGTTTCACCTCCCTAGAGAAGTGATGAAGTCCTAAAAAGCAACTCTGCTTCATTTGCTTATTCTGTCTCCCACACCGTGTCTAGCCAAGGGCTGAATGAAGTGGATACCCAATATGTTTCTGATGACTGCTATTTCACACTAAATACGATGGCTCCTCTTTTCTGGGAATTTTCAGAATGTGTTCCCTGCCTTACTATACAGAAAACATCAATGGTGTTCATCTCATTACAAACCTGAGTGTCCGCTTTAGCTGTATTTTAGTTAAAGGTGAATAAGGATACATAAAAGCTCTCATAGAGCCTTGAGAAGCTGATATGTGACATTTCCTGCCAATCTGGGCTTGTTCTGTCAGTGTAACTGACACTGTTATCGAAATCCCCACTGGTAGAGAGCACACCTGTACTGTTGAGAAATGAAAGAAATCCTTCCTTGTAACAAGTTATTGGTGATAATCTAATGCTGCTATTTGTTTGGTTGTTGGACGCTGGCATTGAGTTGTTGAGGGGATGCGAGGCAGCAAGGAAAGGAGCATAGGGGTTGGGGAGAGCGTGGGTG
This sequence comes from Leptonychotes weddellii, assembly GCF_054177405.1. Lineage (NCBI taxonomy): Eukaryota > Metazoa > Chordata > Mammalia > Carnivora > Phocidae > Leptonychotes > Leptonychotes weddellii. The sequence continues at coordinate 20,607,206 of NC_138374.1, read as the reverse complement.
CGGTATTTGATTACATTCTACGGGATGGACGTGAGGGCTGGAAGAACTCTTCAACACTCCTTTTACGCAGCAAGGTAATATCATCTCCTGACTTCATTATTATTCATAGATATGCCTCTGACAGGTTAATAAACCATTGCAAAAGGCTTTGGCATTGTAATCCATGCTATTAGGAAGAACCATGACATTAGAAGTTAAGCTGAACACGTTTCTTAAAAACCTCCAGCTATTTTATCCCACAGCAGGTGACTGAGTCATGCTCTGGCTTCATCACATCACCTGACACCAAAGATATTGGCACAATAATCGCTTTGGCAGAAAGCAAATGAAGATGAGTGGCTCTCTGTAAACCAGAACAGAATTACATGGCTGCAATGCTCTCGGCAATACATCAAGGTTGCATGTTCAAACTGACTTACCTAAACTGTAATATGCCAACATTCTATAGGTCTGCAGCTACTATGGAATCAGAGAGAGAGAGAGATTTAACGAGAGACTGCCTGCCCACTAACTTCAAAGCTTCGACAAGCCGGAAACTCTATAAACATCTTTGTGTTTGGGGAGATTCTAGAAATCGTGCTACAAAGTGTACAGGAGTTTATGCCACATATACCGCATTGAAGTCATAGTGTTACAGTGACTTTGGGCAAGATTTAATCTCTCTGAGCCTCCATTGTCATGTCCACAAAATGGAAAACAGTCTTCTTACTTGCCTCTTCTATCTCCTAATATTGTTGTGAAGGTTGCATGATGTCATGTTTTGAAATGGCCCTGCAAACTAGAAATAATCACAATCACGTATAGAGATCAATGGTTCAAAGGTTGCAGTTAAAGGAAAGGCAATTCGGATTCAGAGAAACTGACTTTTCCAAAGCAAATATTATTGTTATCTGTGCATTCTAATAGGTTAACAATAATAAAGAAAAACAGCTAGCTTTCAGTGGAAATTTACTATGTGACCGACGTTCTTAAGAATTCTATGCTATATTAACATAATTAATCTTCTCAGAAACAAACTATGAAGTAGCTACTGTTACCCCAGGTGTTTTCCAGGTGCAGAGTCTCAGACAGAGATTTTAAGTAACTTTTCTAAGGTTATACATTTAGCAAAAGGTGGGACCAGTATTTGAACCAAGAAGTTTAGGTTCAAAGTCTCTACTTGCAGAAGAAATTATGGTAATATTGTTTTTGCAGATATGCAAGATCTGCTTTAATCCACTTGTAAGAGTTTACTGAGTCTCTATTATGAATGTTAGTGTTGTGCTTTCCACTTTCTGGAAGTCCCATAAGTAAATGTGACCTTTTTCTAAAGCTAATTGTTCTTTCTCCTCTAGGTTGTCTTATGGAAATGTGGTGGTGGTGAATTTGTTTTGTTTTGTTGTTTTATTTTGTTTTGTTTTTCTCGTGGCTCTGTTAGTTTGCTGAGTATTATATCTGAACAATAAACTAGCTGACTCATGAATCAGCTGAATGTGAGCTGATTCATATGGTCTGCGAATCAGCCACAATGAACCCTGACTTCTCATGCCATAAGCACCTTAGAAATGAAGGACATTTCAGTCAACATGAAAATAACTACCAGGTTCTGCTAAGTTACAGCTCTAGTAGCTTCCCTAGATTAAAAATGTGTTGTGATTTCTATGTAAGTCTTAATGACAACCTTCCCCGTCTAAAACAGCATTTAGTCCTTTAAATACCTCTTCCTCCCTCCTTCTCCCTGTCTCTCTGTTTCTCTTCCTCCTTCCCTCTCTCTCTCTCTCTCACATGCAAACACACACATAGAGGAGATTTCTTGAAGTGACTTGCTTTTTGACTAAAAGAATGAGGCTCAATCTTATAGACCAAACTTTAGCTTAGTTATTAAATATCTGAAATATAACATGTCTTTTGGTGAGGGGAAAGCTCCCATGATTTAGCCCATGCCTGTATACTGCCAAAATAAATGAGACAAAATGTGAGGCTAGAGAGAAATGGTTCTGCAGAGGTGCTTATAAAGCTAAAGATTGTCAGGAAGTCTTAAAAGACACTGTATCTTTTTTTATGTAAATACACTGATCAGGTTAGTTACAAAGAGTCAGGTGCACCTTAATGACTTCCCCTGCTACTGCATCCCAAGTGGGCGGGGCTCCTGAGATATAGGTTATATAAGTATATAAAGAGAATTGTGTTTAACTATAACTGTTAATATTTCTGCTTGACAAAGAATTAAAAAATATATATCAAAGTGACACCAAGTGGCTACTTTGCAGATTAGCCATGAGAATTTTTGACATAGAGCTGCATTTATATAGATATCCCCATCTGTAATTTTCTCATATATTTTGTTTTTGTAGAAATTCTAAATGTGCTAAGCTTTCTAGGGAAGTATCATTCCTATAATAAACCACTGTTGTCTCCACCTACTCAACATTTCACTCCTGTTTTGGACCAGGTTCACAGCTTTTATCTGAGAAATCACCTTTCCTCCATTATATATGCTATTGTTGACACTTCCCATCAGGGAACCCAACATACCCTTTGGTAACTTGTGTCAGGCAGGGCTAACTCTCTATCCCTGGAATTTATCTCTTGAGAGGAATAACGTAAGGGCAAGAAATGGGTGGAGCTGATCACTCCCAACTCTGGAGATCTAAACCAACTTTCCATTGAGTCTGGTTATTTCTACCTAGAGTTTGTCCTTTCTAAGATCTATTTATTCAGTTAGCTGCTTTATGTCCTTGAGCTGTTCCATACCTTCTTTTGATTTTCTCTGCAAGCTTTTGTCAAATTAAAAAAAAAATTAAAAATTAAAAATCTGGACTTAGTAAGGAGAGACTATTCAAAAAAAAAAAAAAAGGATTATTGCAAGGAATGGGAGGTAGCAAAGGGACTGTTTCAATAAGGAGAATGCTCAGACCATAAGATATACAAGTGTTCTCAAAGGTTGGGCAAAAAAGTTTTCTTTTATAGAGAGGTATAAACCAGTTTGGAAAGAATCAGGCATAGAAAAGTGTGGGGAAAGGCTGGCTTGGTGGGCAGTAGATTAGAGAATGTTTTACCCTGAGAGCAGCCTATTCTCTGAGGGCTGTTAAGAAGCTGGTTGAAGACTCAAGCTGAGGGTGGGCCAAAGTTGGGGACCTGAGGAAGGAAAAAAACTTAACCAAATTTGCTGAATGAGCATTTTGTTCCAGTTGATCAGTGGGGACAAGCATTTCAGCTCAACGTTTAGGAGGCAAAAAGAATAGGAATTTGGAATGTCTGTATCTGGTCTTGTCATAAGTAAGCAAGAGGAATATCCATGAGTCTATTTAAGTCCCATGGGGATGGGTTGTTTTTTAAACCGTTACCCAGAACATAAAAGGGTTGGAGGATTTCCTAAAATTCACAGTTCTCCAGAATCACAGGGCTCCTGTGAAGCTCAAAGTTGTTAGTTTCTATCGCCTGCAACAAAAGAATACAAAATAATGCACTACCCTAATTCCCAGATTATTTGATCTACAGTTGCCATTAGTTTCTTAAGTCATCTGATGCCTGGTGGAGGAAGGAAGGAAGGAAGGAAGGAAGGAAGGAAGGAAGGAAGGAAGGAAGGAAGGAAGGAAGGAAGGGAAAGTAGGAAGGAGTAAGGAAGGAAGGAAAGAAGAAAGGAAGGCAAGCATGCTAACTTTAAACACATGATGCAAGCTGGAGAATGACTCCACCCTAAGCTCCTAAAAGGGTACACTGCTCACAATCTAAAGAATATGCAAAACTTCAAAGGCAAGCAGAGACCCAGATTACTACTCTACAAGTTTTATCTAGCCTGAGAAATCTCTGGGGACATTCTAACCAGCTCTTTAGTGCATCTCAGAAAGAACTGCCAGAAGTCTTCCTTGTACATACATTCTGGTGTAAGAACTACACACACAGATGTAATGAATTTCCCCAAATGCCTCATCCTCCAGAATATGAAAAGAAAGGACATGAAGTGTGAGATACATTGATAATAAAAAGAGCTTTCCTCTTGAGTTCGTTTCCTAGTTTCTGCTGCCAAGCCTTGCACAGAGGCTATTGTAAATTTTTCAGTATCGTCCCAAATAGGATTGCACGCTAAGATAATCCCTTAGAAAATCTGATGGGCCCATTGCATGATGATCCATAATCACTCTAGAAAGAAAATAAAGAACAATTTAATACATCCCCTTTCTTGCAATAAAGCATATCCCAGTACAGTATCTTCTTGAAAAAGGTAAGAATATGAAAATCTCATCCCCACTGCTTTGACCATCATTGTAGATGCCCTTATTATGGAAATTGATCAGAAAGAGAAAACTTGGTAGGAATATTCAAAGACCCATGCAACATTAATATGTTTTTTAAAGGAAAGGAAAATAATCACACTTGGCTTGAAATACCTATGAATTCCTCATTAAGATCTCAAAAGTACATTATAAATTGTCATTTGTCTTCTAGGACATGACTCAATTATTCCTGGCTTGTAAGTGTTCATCACCTCTTTATGCCTATTTTAACCTCTTTATGCCTATTTTATGAAGTCCCATCATGAACAACAATCTGCTTCTCTTAATAGCACCTCCTTTGGGTGCCTGGATGGCTCCGATGGTTAAGCGTCTGCCTTCGGCTCAGGTCATGATCCCAGGGTCCTGGGATCGAGTCCCACATCGGGCTCCCGGCTCAGTGGGGAGCCTGCTTCTCCCTCTGACCCTCTCCCCTCTCATGCTGTTTCTCTCTCGCTCGCTCTCTAAAAAATAAATAAATAAAATCTTTAAAAAAAAATAGCACCTCCTTTATAGAGCACATCATTTCCATTTATCTGCTCTTGGACTGTGTGTTAAATCCAACTAAATCAATTTCAACAAGCCCTTTATTCAATTGTGAAGAAGCAATTAGCACCCAGTGATGTCACCCAAATTCCAGTAATTGTGAAGCAAATGTCTTCCATCTTTTCTCACAGGTTTTAAAATTCTGACAACTTGGCATTACTGATCCATTTGCAAATGGGATTTAATTTGTCTTTTTAAAAAAGTCCCATTTTCCCTAAGAAGTGTGAGTTACATAACGAAAGAAAATATCCTGACACGCAGAGAAATATCTATGAAATATCTTGGCTTTTATGACACTCCTGCCTCAGAGGCATTCTCTGCATTAAAAATGGGGGGCAATTCTAAGAGAATATGGTATCTCATTGGCCTTTCATTCATCCCTACACTGATCTGTTGTTGCCTAAGTGAAAAATATTCACTACTCTCTCTCCGGTTTTATGGTTCCTTAATTCCGGTCTCATTACGTTATGCTAATCCTCATCTTGCTGAATTTGTTGCCTATTAGGCCACATGCTGAAATAATCAAAACCCTTCAGTGTTTCGTTTTCATGGTCTTTTCATCTTCCCCTTTACTGAATCCCTCCAATCCATTTCAGGCTGCAGATCTGTCAGGTGACTGGAAATCTGCCTTCTCACTCCAGCCTCTCCTTTATCAAATGTCATGGGGATGACAGTGAGCTTTTTGAAAATGTGATGTCTTTGTTTACTTAAGAGAGACCCAGTTCACCAAGTTCCCATTATTTGGAAGAGGAGATAAATTTGGTTTCAATTTGGGAAATGGATTTCAAGTTGTCTCGACTCCACCGCTAGGGATAGGGCCCAGAGTCTAAAAGCATATCCCCATATTTGCATCTACTTTCACTGGAAGCTTTCATTCTCTAAATCATAGAAATACAACCATGATTTTCTATTTGGAGGAGGAAAAGCCATGCTTTCTTTTCCTTGAAAAGCAATAGAAAAATATTCTCTTAACGTGCAGACCTTTAGAAGGGAAGTAGAAAACATACATTACACATTTGAAGGTTATCAGATATTGAACACTTAATGTCAGGTAGGACTGGAAGACGGAGGGAAGGGTAAAGGAGCACAAAGATGACTTCACACTCTCCACCTGCACTGGCACTCATAGTCCAGTAGGGAGAGAGGGAGAGAGAGAGAAAAGGAGAGAGAAAACTTTAGACAGAGATCCTCTTGAAAAACCTGAGTTTTGAGAGATTCTTTGGGTGAAGCAATGAAAGACAAGCACAGCTGGCTTGTGAACAGTCTCTTGAGAGACTATGCTTTCTGGGCCTCTGAGCCTTAAATCCTCCCTCCATTCTACCTGTATTTGTGCACTTATCCTCAAACCATCTGGAATTCCATTCATTCAACACACTTCGGATTAAATAGTTTTGAATAGAAGTGCTTCGAGGAGTGTTGTTGTTCTAGCAGCAGCTCTGAATTTAGTGTAAATTAGTTGTTTACTTTTCCTTCACATATAGGTTAGATCAGAAATATGGAGGAGACAGAACATAAGAGGCAAGTAGATTCCTGGACTATAAAGTACCTTGAAGTGGAAAGTAGGCAAGGGTTTAGAGACATAAAAGTCTGGGGTGATAAGTAGAAGGAGAAAGAGCTATAGAGACACAGGACGCTTCCAGAACAGTTCAGAGTTTGCCTCGGGTTGGCCATCTGCTCTGGAATTGGAGAGAAGTTGTACTCCCTTCTCTTTATAATCTCTGCCTTTGTGTGCTTTCTGTTTATTTGATTTGTACCTTCTTTCTCTTTCACTTTCAACTCATCCTCTCCTCTCGTTCTCTTCTTTCACTGCCTTGATTCTTTCACTTAAAGGTTCAAAAACCAAGCCAGTATTATGTGCATTCCATTGCATTAAAAGTTAAATCAGTTTGGGTCTCTGGCTTGACAAAACAAACAAAACAAAACAAAAACACAAATCAGTCTTAAGAAAAAGTTTTAAGAATTTGTAATAACCAAATTACAACCAGATTTTGGGGCAAAAACTGTGTGCAAATTGGGTCTTGAATTCTTCTGTACTCCAAGGCACAGATTGTACATCTTCTGCTTATACTGATCCTGATGGAATGATTTTCCCAAACATAAATGACTCTGGATGGCATGGTCCTGGTTAGTGCCTCAGCTCCACTACAAACATGTTAGAAAATTATTGAAATATAAGAGATAAAACACACTTTTTTCCTTCCCAAAATTAACACAGCCTTGACTGTTTCTGTTGACTATAATCATCCGATATAATCATGGTAGGACAACTGAATCATAAATACTTCCCTGTTTTTGTTTTATTGAATTTGCTTGGAATCCATCCAAAATAATTTCTATTCTTGATCACTTCATTAAAACCACAGAAGAACATGTTCAGGGCTTAAATGCTCTGCCCTGAGATTTTATGCATGAACATTATAACCCCATAGGCTGGCCAGAGGTGAATGAAATAGATCTTACCCTTATAGAGAAGTTAATTCAGTGGAACAGTTTTTCCTCTGAACATAACATTTCTACATGTTGTTGGTTACTTCATGTGTGTGTGGCTATTCTTGACTTTACCACATGGTATTGGTTAAATAATAACTGATGACTACCTTTTAGCTTATCAAGGTTTAAATTCCTATCATGTAAGCCACACTGCTAGACACAAAAGTATAAAAATCCCAAAATTCTGGAGCTACAGCAATTTTCTGTACACTAGTGGTTCAAAAGAGAGTTACAGATGTGGTTCCCTCCTGCAGAGCTACCATCTGGATTATAATGCATTAGGGCAAATCCTGACATTAAGTAGCTTTTGATTCTCATCCTCATTCAGGCTTTCCCACTGCCATTGCATTTTTATCTATAACCACAGGGAAGTACATATAAATCCATGATTTCATTTGGTTCATTTTATAATTGACTCTTCTGACTCCCATAATAAACTGGCATTAAATAAAACAGGAGACAAAAGATAGTATTACTCAGGAAGAGGTATTAGAGCACAAGAGAATGATAAAACAATGTCTGCAGTTTATGCAATATGGTAAATTTTAATTGTGAACTAACAAAAAACAATAAAAATAATTTTACCACCATTTAAGTACAAAGTCAGCCCTCAAAGAGCTAGCAGATGATCCAGCTTGGGTTTAGAGGTCTTAGTTGCTTCTTCTAGGTACTTCCTGATGCCCTCTCACCTATTCATTTAGGGCGTGAAAGATGCATCCACCCATAAGATTCTTTTGGAAGTGCTGCTTTAGAGAGCAGCATGAATTTACACAAATCAAGGGGCCATCAGAATACAGAGTTTGCTTTTAGCCGTAGCTACAGAGGTCTAGTTATCTCTAATCTCTGGCGATCTGACTACTAGACTTACCCGCAGATTGACCCATAAACGAAGTTCAATTCCTCAATGCCAAAAGAGCCTTTCCTCTTTAGAGTTTTACCTCTGGACTGTTCTTCATACTTCACTCTTATTTCTGCAGGTCAGTTTAAATGTTCCTTTCTGGACTAACTCTGATCCTATGGACTCATGATGAACTCTCAAAGCATCCTCTGTATTTCCTGGTAACAATCATACACATTATAATAAATTCAGTTCATGGAACAGTACAAGAGATTTGAAGATAAGATACTGTTAGGCTGACTTCTAGAATTAGACAACTGCCTTCAGAGGTTCTCTGGGTTCTGTAAGGTGTGGCATCCTGCCAACTGGCACAGTCTTTGAACATTCTGTGGCCACTATGAAGTTCCCCATTCTGTGACGGATTCTTTCCCACCTTCGGCCCTCAATGTCAATGGACATACGTGAGAAAGAATTTCACCCAAAAGTGGAGTTAAGCTCTGGGGTGAACTGGGCACACTAAAGGAGTCCAGCCTCGAAGGAGAGAAACAAAGAAAACCCCCCATATGTATAGACACTGATGCTACAGAAATGAACAGTTTGAATCACAGGGCCAGAAGGGTATAGTGATTCCAAGTATGGTGTGAGACTCTGTCTCACCACCTCCTTAACCCAGACTCCACTTCTATCATTTGAGGCCCACTGGACAAATGTCTCATGATGATGTGATTCCTTCCTTCTGAGGACTAACTTTCATTCACAACATATACTGTCTTGGGAGAAGACAGTAAATATATTATCAGGTTTGTCACAAAAGGCGGTTATTTCTGCTCTCTGTCACATTTGATATCATCTCTTACATACCCATTCAATTATCTGCTTTTGTTTTCATTTTTCAAGGAATTTCCTGGCAACTACATAATTGTGCCAATCAGCCTGTTCTTGACTTGCAGTTTCTGGAAACACACCAGGAGGCGAGTCCTAAATTCTTTTGGTTGTAGTTTCCATTTTAGTCTCTGTCTACATGGCTTTCTCTTAACTACTAAAGACTCTTTTCCGGTCCTGATCATTTTCTTATTCCTTTCTTCTTAATTACTATTGCAGGGACTTAAAAAATTCCTAGCCAGGGCTCCTAACCCCACCTTTGTTTATGAATTAATCTCATGGCATCACACAACATTTTGTTAGGAATCTTTTCTCCCAAATAATAACATTTATTGAGCCTTTACTATGGAAACAGGCACCATTTTATGCACTTTCTATGTAGTCACTGATTTGATCTTTGGAGCAACTATAGTGAAAGCAGTCTATATTCTATAAATGAGGATACTGAGGCACAAATGCTGCTAGTCAATGGTAGAATAGGATTCAAACCCAAACTGTCTAGTTTCAGAGCCCAATTCCTAGCTTCAACATTTTAATAAAATTTACATATTATTGATAGGGTTAAGTATATACCAGCTCTATCACAAGATACTTATAGCAGAATAGCATTTCAAACAAAGATTCAAGTCTTTGAATCTTGGTGTTGGAATCACTTAATTATCAACCTAAACTTCTGAAATATAAATTGGATTATAATGGGTCTTAATGGGAGGTCTTGGTTTCATTCTTTTTTTTTTTTTTTAAGTTTTTTTTTTTTTTTATTCATGAGAGACAGAGCGAGAGAGAAAGGCAGAGGGAGAAGCAGGCCCCCAAGGAGCAGGGAGCCCGATGCGGGACTCGATCCCAGGACCCTGAGATCATGACCTGAGCCGAAGGCAGACGCTTAACCATCTGAGCCACCCAGGCGCCCCGGTCTTGGTTTCATTCTTTAGGGACAATAATTATAGTCAACAACAGAATGGGACCTAGAAGATCAAAAACATAGCCAAAGATTTCTATTGATGACTGGTGTTGTGGAATGACTACTGTGTTTAGTGTCAGTGATCTGAATTTCATTTTATCTCTAACACTTACTACTTGAATGATCTCTAAAACTTTACTTTTCTAATACTCCATTTCCTCATGGTGCTGGAAACTAACGTTCTGCTGATTGTCTGCTAGCTGCTCCCTGCTGGTGCTGTATGTGCATTACTTCATTAAATTGTCAGATCTGTTGGGTGGTTAATATAATCTCCGTTATCTAGGTTGAGAACTGGAAGGTCAAAGACATTAAGTAATTTGACCAGAGACGATAGTTATTCAATAGCATAGCTAGATTTGGAATCTAGTTCTGCTTGACTTCAGGATCTCTAGCTGGTATCATACCAGCTTGGAGAGTTACTATATGAGGGCTGCCTCACAGAATTTTGAGGTTTGAATACAGAAATGTATAGGAAAAGTAACTAATACCTGGTAAGCAGCCAATGTTTGCTAAAGAGGGATATCAAGTTGACTTTACAAACAGATCTCCAAGTTTTGTATATTGGTTCTTTAAAGTAGAGACTTGGTATAGTAGTTAATTTAAAGTCATATTAGTCACATAAGCAGATAGCTGTCAGGGGATCTCAATGTCAGAACTATTAAAAGTCTATTTTACTTGAGGGGTTCAGTGCCCACAATACAGTTTGCCCTAATAAAGCCTTCATGTCCAGCTCTAGAGCACACTCTTGAGATCCACACATATCACCTTACCCTTTTCTACTTCAGTACATAGGGGCTAGGATTTCAACTGCCAGTACATGAATATTTTTGCTATGCATCCTGCCCATGGTTCCAGAACCTTCTGGCCATGTTGCACTGCTGTGTCTCTGAAGTGCAGGGAATTAATGCCCCTCAGGAGCAGCTCCCAAATCATGACTGATGGAAGTTGATGTATAAATGGTCCAAGTCCTTCACCTCTTGGTTGGGATAACTCTAGTCTGTTTCCAAAGTTCCCCAGTCAGATAAATCTCAAGTTGGTCACATGGAAACTGGCTTAAAAACATGTCCTTTATCTACCTCCTTCCCTTTCCTTAGTAAATTATTTGCTCTCTAATCTTCACTCAGGGTCTGCCTCTGTGAGACTATAAAATAAGACAGATCCTTTTAGCCAATCCCATTGATGGAGTTTGAGGATACCAAATACAAAGCTCTCCTGTTTCTGCCAGAGTTCTGAGCCAATTAAAAGTTGTTAAAGAATCTCATTTTTTTAAAAAAGTCATTATAAGAGAATAAATATAGGTACCATAAATATTTTTATTACTAATGAATCTGATCAATATCTTGCAAACAAATAGACACATCTATATCTGGGCAAATGGCACTCCTAGCAACGACCTTCAGAACTAAGGAGCTACTTCCTCAGTCTCAGGTAGCCCTGGACAGGGCTTCTTCTGCCTCTCCCTGGTCAGTCTGACCCTGATAGGAAATATGGCATGGAAAGCAGAAGAGAAAGCAAGCATGATACTCTAGGTATATCACCATGATAGAGGGAAGAGAAAGGGGCTGGGAAAAACATACCAAGTTTTCTTCAACCTCACAAGTCAGTGTATCTCTGTTTCCTGGGAGCAAAATGAGTCAAGTGGCAAAGAAAAGAGGTATCATACTAACTGCTAACCATCACATGGAGGGAAACATCAAGACAGGGGAATCCATGTTCCTAAAGCATGTGATTCAAAACCTTAGAGCCCATTAATATGCAAGACAACACTTTAAGCTTTGATGCCAATAATCCTTGTTTAAAAAATGCTAGATTAAAATTTTTAATCTAATGACACTCAAAGAATAATTAGATTTGAAGTACAACTTTTCCATTTCCTGTATTTCTTTAACTGCATTCAGAAAATGATCAAGAGTAAAGAGAGATTGGTCATACTATTACTTGATCTCTTGTCAGCCTTAGATTCTACAGATATCAACTAAGTCAAGTTTCATAATCTCAGTACAAATACTAAACTGGTAATGTGTCTCAAAGTCTGCCTATTTTAAAAACTGGGGAAACATTACATTATAGGTTACATTATAATAAAAATGCTCATCTGTATCTTATACGTTCACCCCAATACGTAAAATTGTATTTAAACAAGGTCGTTGTTATCACTTAAAATCATGTTCATCTGCTATAGCAAATAAAAGTTAAGAAGAGTTTAATGATGATTTGTGATTTTATAATTATAAGCTTAAGAAGTTTCAAGATATCGTAAGTTATCATTGATAAATTATAATGGAACAGAAGACTTTAACACTTGCTGAATTAAAAATTAAAAAAAAACATATTTAATAGATATTCTCCAAAAAGCAAATGACCAATGCCAAATAATTTTTATTTTACTTTACTATATAGAACTAATCATGGTCAACATCTTGCTAATAGGCACAGTGTTATTCAGAGTTCTCAACACTAGATGTTCTACTGGAAACCACACAGGCTGCCCTCACCTATCCTCCACCTGGCCTTTGCCCACCACTAAACTATTATAGGTCCCTTTGACTTAAGTCTAGAGTCAGTTGTCCACTGAACCCCAACACAGTCACCAGAGTCTCTTGAAACCACCATCATCACTGCATATGACATGCTCTATTCTGATATAATAGAGCACCCTGTATAATATTATGTATACTTTAGCCTCTGTATAATATGCACCCTGTATAATATGTATGTATATTTCTCTATTATATATAATATAGCACCCTATAGCATATTTTCAAGTCTCTGATGACAGTTACTGTATATTATTCATCACCTGCCTCAACCATCCTAATCAGAGGTGGGCAACTCATAGACTATCAGTAAATTTTTTCAGTGATCATAGAAGCCCCCTGCAAATACATTCATACAATTCAGACATCTAGTTTGAAATATATACCATTAGCATTGTCATGTATAAACTATCTTTCCTAAATCAAATACCACAAAACTCTGGGAGTCCCAACTAAATATTTATCCAGGAAAATTTAAATGTATCCTTTTGATTCTCCCATTTCTTTATTTAGGCAATCAAGAACATAAATTTAATACATGTGGAGAATATAAACTTATTCTATCTAAACATATGATATTCTAAAGTATGTGGATTTCTCTTTAATCAGAATTGAAGAATATAGGGCACTTAACACACTCATCAGATGTGTGTATCACAAATTCACTGTGATCCTTTCTTTGCAACATTTAATGCAGAGTTTAGGGAATTACCATCCAATTTTTAGGTCTTCTATTTCTCCACTGAGTCATGATATAATGCTTTAGGTAATTACTATATTATTTAAAAACTATCCCTTGATTTTTTTAAAGCTCCAGGCAAAAAGATTTTTACCTATTGAATTTTGTATGGGAATTAATACAATAGCATATCCAAGAATACAAAGTCATTATTAATTTGAAATACCACTAATTCAGAATTTGACATAGCCATGACCAGCAACTGATTTGTAGTTTATCTTTACAAACCTTATGTAATCACACATAGACATATATACACACACATACCTATACACATTCAACAGGATAATTGATACTGACAAAATTATAAAATTAGAGTAAATATGAATAATACAAAACCAAATTACCCCCTTTGGATTTTTCTAAAACCTGCTTTCTTTCTAACTGCACAAGAAAACATATCTGTGGTAGAAAACTAGGAAATGAAGAAATGTCACCTCTACTCACCTATAGACAGATTTGACTATTGGTATTTTAGTAGATATCACTAATGTATATATTTAGCTGAGTTCTCTTCGTCCATCTCTCACTTCACGATATATTTTTTCCCTTTGATTTCTTGTTTTTCACATTTTTCCATGTGCCATATATTAACCAAGCATTCATATAATTGTTCTCAAGAGCTGCAGAGGAATTGTAAGTATGTTATGGCATTTTAATATAGTTGACTAGACAGGATATAAAAACACATAAAGTGGTGTTAAAATAGCAAGAAAGGATGTTATTAACATATTTAATAAGCAGGCAATGATCTATAAAGACCAGGGTGCCTAAGAAAGACTTCATGGAGGAGATGACATGAGGTTTCCCTTATTGATTTAATAAATCAATAAAATTTTAGAAAATAAACAATAAAAGTAAGAACCATTCATATAATCTTCTCAGAGAAAGAAAAACCAGGACTCAGTGTGAGGGGGGGACAAAAGGCAAGTAAGCCCAATCATTTGAATAGGTCAGAACCAACTATGAAATCATTTGCACCGCATTTATTGAGACCCTACTATGGAGGCAGTGTTGGAGGTTACACAAGACAAAAAAAGAAGTACTTCGTCTCTGCCTTCATGAATCTCACATTTCTATGGAATAGAAAGGTGTCTAAGGAAATAGTAATGTCCATGATAATTATGTGGCAATATAAGAAAGGCTATGGTCAAAACACATTTGAGTGCTATAAAAATGCCAGGTGTGAGAAAGATGCTCTGCCCGAGGACTGATAGGAAAGCCACTGATTAAAGCATTTCAAAGGCTGGTAGATTTTTTACATTGTGTGTATCTGGCATTCATTCACCCATATACCAATAATTGCACTCATATACTAATAACTGAAATAAGTATTTTTTTTTTCCAATGCGAAATCATCCTTCTTATACCTCTATCCCAAGTTTTGACAAATGACCCATTCCTGGTCAGTTAGATACACTCCATGACATGTAGTTGGAGTAATTGATTCAGAGATGGGCCTATGACCCAAGCCAATGAAAGGCAGGTGAATTGCTGATTATGCTCAGCTGATGAGACAAAAGCCTGGAGCTGCATATATCATTACAAAGTGGAAACCTGCCTATGAATACAGCCTAAGAAAAGGACAAACTGATATATGGAGACAAATAGACTAAGTTCTAATGACATAACTTAAGGTCCTGAATATAGTTGTGAAGAGAGCAAACTCCAAACTGGGCTTCTCAGTGACATGATTTTAGGAAGAGAGAGTGTGCAAGAAATCCCCTTTTGCTTAACCCCCTTTGAGTTGGGTTGCATTCAGTAAAGAGTAGAAAATGTTGAGTGTTATACAGAATTAATGATGAGCAGGTTCTTCTCAATGAGGAGTCAAATTAAAACAACAACAACAGCATTAGCCCAAGTGAACAAAGAAAGAAATTTTCTCAGAGAACCTCTAGTTTTAAGGTACTTTCACCAGCAGCACCTGGCATGTGGTAGTGTGTTCTGCCCTAAGACACACCTACCAAGCACAAGAAGCTCTCTATTCCTAATTCTGTGAATCATCATCACTAAACTGGTACTGTTTGTACTGATAAAAATCCTCTTAGAGACCTTCTGTTTGTTTTGTTTCAGACACGGGATTTTTTTTCTCCGTGCAATTTCTCTTATTTTCATTGACACGTCAGTGGTGTGAGAGACTGATTGGTGTGATTCCATTCATTGGCACCTCCTGAAATGAAAGCTGCCACATAATAATTACTGGTGAGAAGGCGCCTGGTTGTGGAGTCGCCAGTTCCAGCAAAATAGAAATGAGTTGTGTTTAATCTCCCTCTTCAAGAGGCTATTTGTCTCATCATAGAATCTGGAAGCTACTTTTTTTTTAAGGGAACAGGATGAAGACGCAGTAAGGATTTGCATGTTTGTTTTCACTGAGTGCAGAACCCAGAAATTGTTCCTGAACTGGGAAACTACTCAGCGCTAATAATACCAGAAAAGAAAAATGAGTGAAGATAATAAAAGGTATTTGTCACTACCAAATGCAGTGCTTTTCTTCAACCTGATTGTAAATCCCCATTAGGAAGTCTAAAAATGCCTTTAGCCACCAACACCATCTGGTTAGTTCACTGAAACTACTGGTTATTTTAAAACTAGATCAACGGCCATTGTTAATGGGACACCAGAGCAAGCCATGGCTGTGGTCGATTATGGGGACAATTATGCTGACATTATTCACTGATGATTTTTCAAAAGGGCTAGAGAATGAAACCAAATTGAGTAGAACTGCAGAAAAAATGATTATACCAGCATCAGCTTCATTAACACAATTCAGCAATGTCTTCACTGTGAATAAGAGCTACCAAAATGCCAAGTAACAACACCTTCTGAATTTATTCCAGCAACTGATTACTAACTAGTTGTGTAGAACTGGGCATAGAGGAATTCATGAGTTCAACTGCTCATTTGTATGTTTTGCTTTTGTATTTTTTGCTTTTGTTTTTGTTTTTGTTTTGTTGTTGCTGTTTTGGGGTATTTTTTGGAGGGGGGCTGTTGTGCGGTTGTGGCTACAGTACAGTGGAGGATTTCGTTCAGCCACCCTAATAAAAGGTCACCATGAGGAGGACCATCTTACAGATAATTTTACCACAATCTATTGTCAGCATCCATCACCTTTCCTAGGCTACTTGTGGGTGTAAGACACAGCTTAGCAAAAAAATTAAGAAATAAAATCAACGCAGCTTTCCCCAAACAAAAGAACACATTTTTCAATGAAGCAAAAAGGTAAAATGCAAAGGGTTGGCCTTTGTAGATGTTTGAGAGGGGAACAAAGCCTGCACCTTTCTTGAACTTCTACAGTGATATCAGCAGACATTTGTTTGGAAAAGACTGACAAGCATGTTGTAGGGTGTCTTGAATTGTCTGAGAAGGAAAATCAAAACAAAATTAAAAAAAACAAAACAGAGGGAACCCTCCAACATTAGGAAATGGTATATGCATTGAACAAAGAGCCCATGGTTTTCTAGCAGCTTCCCATTCCTGGCATGTATACACTCTCCTTCCTGGCCCTCAGTAACCCACCAAGTATGGATGTGGTATTCCCTCTGGGACAAGGGCTCATCACAGATGCTCAGTCCTTTCATCACACTTCCTAGAAACTGGACTCAGGAAATGAGCTTGGAGTCCACTGGTGATCACTGACTATGTTGGCAAAATAAAAACTTCCCCTTCTCCTGTTTAATTTCAACCCAAAGAGCAACCTATGCCCTCCTGCTTTCCCTAATCTTCACCTCACACACATCCCCCTTTCTCTAAATGCCCTTAACAGCTAATCTAATGTTCATGTTCAAAGGCCTCCCTCCCCCAGAACAAGGAGCAAGACTACATCTTCTCCTGACAGCTTTCCTGACCTGTTTAATTGGACCACCATTCTTCAGCCATTTGAGCTTAAAACATGTGGCAGCTTTCAATACATGCTTCTCACCATCCCTTCCTTTCATCTAATCATTTGCTAAACATTATCAATTCTACTTCTTCAGTGCCTTTCCTATACTTGACACTATTCACAGTCTCACATCCCACTTCAAGAACTTCCTAACTCACCTGTCTCTTTCTCATTTTGACTACTATACTAGTATACATCACACACCTGCAGGAATCTGGTTGTGCAAATACTCATCTCAGAAACTTTTCCTGATTCCTAGCTACCCTCAAATGCTACTCCCAGCTCTTTTACCTTCTCTCATCCACGTGGTTTTGTATAAGACCTTCAGCCAACACTGTTCAACTGTCATGAAGTCCACAATACCCTAAGAGAAGGTGCAGAGAGATGTGTGGGCTTTCTGAACATTTTCCCATTTTAATATTTTAATATTTGACTTCTTCAGGGGAACCTTGGTGGCACAGTCAGTTAAGCATCCGACTCTCAGTTTCAGCTCAGGTCAGGATCACAGCGTCCTGGGATAGCCCCACATCTGGCTCAACACTCAGTGGGGAGTCTGCTTGACAATTCTCTGTCCCTCCCCCCACTCACTCTCTCTCTCTCTAAAACAAATAAAAGAATCTTTTAAAAAATATTTGACTTCAAAAAAAAAATTTGACTTCTTCAAATTTTTGCATCCATTCTCCTTGAGTAAATAAGTGTATCAAATTTATCAACTATGAAATGAGAAAACAAAACAAAATTAACTAGCTTACTACGGCACACAGATCTGCTCTAAGAAGTATTAAGTAAAACTCTCCCCTTAATGGAGACAGGTTGAGAAAAACACCTTACCCTAGGCATACAGTTAGAATACATTAGTGATTTGCAGGAGTGAATTAGGCTTCTTTAACAATCAAGTGTATCCTTTATCATTTCCATGCCCTGACCAAATCTTGAGCCAACAGGAAAGGAGGAGGTAGTAGGATATCTCTGCAGGGAAACTTACTCATGTTTTTCTCATAGTTACCCAACTTATGGAATTACAAGGTTCCCATTTGGTTTTGATTAATTTTCACATTTCCATCTGCCCACAGACAGCTCTGCTCTGAATACCTCCAACAGAACATGGTCAAATTAAATTGACCACAAATCAACTACAACTTCACTGAGAATCACCTTCTCCTTGAGACTTCCCTAGTTTTGTTAATGACTCCACTATTTAGAAAACATTGATTTAGACATTTTGTTTCTTGCCATTCAACCATCGTCTCCTTCCTGATGTTGTTGAACTTATCAAGACTTTTTTTTTTCTAATATTTTATTTATTTGACAGAGAGAGAGAGAGCACAAGTAGGCAGGGAGGCAGGCAGAGGGAGAAGGAGAAGCAGGCTCCCTGCTGAGCAGGGAGCCCAACACGGGGCTCGATCCCAGGACCCTGGGATCATGACCTGAGCCGAAAGCAGCTGCTTAACCAACTGAGCCACCCAGGCGCCCCTCAAGGCTCTTAAATCTATGTTCTCCTTTATACTTTTGAGATCATCACAGTAGTTAAGATTCTCATAGCTTCTTAGCTGGAAAGCTTAACTGAGCTCTGGTTTCCTCTCTCCCATTTGAATCTACCCAACATTCCACTGTTGCACTTCTAGGCACACGGGTTCTGCCTTCGCTCAAAATTTTCTATGGGTCCATTTGCAAAGGCATTAGGCCTAAATAAAATAATCTGTGGACAGGCTTATAAATACACTACTATGACACTGACAAGTTTGCCACCACCTTCTATGCCTTAATTCCAAGTGTTAGCATTTTTTCCCCCTTAAAATCAGTAAAGAATGTATGATGCACATGCATCTATAATTGTCTTCTAGAACTATGTTGCACTAAACAAATAAAAAAAAAATTTAAGGCTAGATAATAGTTTCATATTATTTATAGAATAATTCCTACATAATCCCTACCCTTTGCCATACAATGCTCTAAGAGTTTTACTGTATTAACTCATGTAATCATTTTAACAACTCTATGAAATCAGTAGAATAAAGGAACAACACCATAGTTCCCTCCCTCTACTGTCAGATTAATCTTTCCAAAGCCCAGCTCAAAACATAGCATCACCTCTAAAAACCTAAATATTTCTCTGTTGATTTATAATAAGTTCAACTATCTAACGTGGAAATCTGGGCCCTGGACATTCTGACTCTAAGCTGCCTGATCTCCTTCTACTCCACCAGCACAGTGTCACACCAAGACCTCCTCCCTAAACACATCTCCTGCTTCCTACCTTCCACATCTTCTTCCAACTTCCTTCCACTACTCCCAGATCTGCAAAAGGAAATTGCAGTCAGCCTTCAGCCACCAGTTTTTGCTACCAGCTGTTTTCCTAAAGATCTTAATTAACCCACTTGTATGTGATTCTCCTTCCTCAATAGCAAATATAGCATTGCAAATCTTTTAGGATTGACCATTTTATCATGTTCCCTCCTGAAATGCAGTAATTTATGAATATCTTTTTTCTCCATTGTGGTGGAAGTTCTGTGCCATTTTTTATCTTTTTCCTCCCAGAGGAGAGTGAAATAAGTTGATGAATATAAATGATCAGGACAGCACCTACTATATGGTAAATGCTCAATAAAATGAAGTATTATTAGCTAGAGAAACTACTGAATTTTTATGAGAAATTCAGCAGCACCATGGTTCCTTTGTCACCAGTTAGAGCCCAAGGCCTGACCTTTACTGCCTACCTGCTTGTATTCACCAACCTTTGTCCCACATTTTTCCGTAAGCTCTTCTTCCAACTTATCTTTTACCTCTGGCAAATGGAAAGCCAAACTGCCCCTCCAGGGGTCGCTGTGCTCTGACAAGACCTCCAGGTGGGCCAGACCACCCACACCAGTTTGAGCTTATTCCCTGACTCACATCTGTGCAGATGGACCATGGAAGGACCTAGAATGAAAGTCACTGAACCCCTATTCACCCTCTCTCAGGGAGTCACAACTTCGGAAGCCTGTGATCTCCTTATTTGCTGCAAATCAAGTTTTCTCTGTGCAACAACTCTACTTGGTAAAGTTTCTGACTCACCAGGGAGCCAACTCACGTGAGTTCAGTTACACCTTGACTTATGAATGGCTATTTCCTTTTCTGAGGTGAAGAAGCTGTATCTCACACAGGCCAAATGGCGTTCTCACATTTTACATAGCACCTAGAGGCAGTGCAAGCAAGGTTTTGAACCAGGATATTTTTTACTTTAAAGCTGTCACCAGCTAGAGCCCAATGTGGTGCCTAAACGGGATGTCTCTCTATTGGATGGGGGCCCCCAAACGTGGGAATCTGGTGGAAGCTGGTGGGGGGAGGGAGGTGAAAGAATTCCCCTGAGGCAGAACAAAGGAGATAGAAGTTTACTGAATATACCACAAGGGAGCTGCGGGCAGGACAGCAGGGGAGGCTGTCTGCAGAGGTAGGGAGTTGAGATCAAGAATCAGACGCTTAACCAACTGAGCCATCCAGGTGCCCTTTGGAGGCTGTTTTTAAAGGGAGAAGATGAGGAGGTGTGGCAACCTGTGAAATTCTCCCTTTTTTGATAACTGTGCCTAGCTGTAAGTAGCCCATTAGTCCATGAATATTTTGAGGTGGGTCACCTGATGGGCCTTTTCTACATTCCCCTGCTCAAGCCTGTTTGCCTGAAAGCGGGCTCCACACCCAAGACCTGACCTTGACCGCTCACCTACTTATACTCACAGACACTTGTCCCACATTTTTCCTTAAGCTCTTCTTTCCAGCTTATCTCTTAACTCAGGCAAAGAACCCTGTGGGCATAACGCCCCAGAATGGAAACCGAAACTATCCCTCAAGCAATGAGGACTCAAGCTGGCAGGCAGAGCTCTGGTAGCCCAGGCAGCTCAGACTCGTTCAAATGTAACCCCAGACTCACACCTGCACAGACAGACCATTGAGGGACCTCCAGAATGACCAGCAGCTACCTTCATTATAATTCTAAAATCTCTGCCCAAGGAGCAGCACAAACCTCATTTACATGACATAACAATGTCTGTAGGCATGTTTCCTCAAGGGAGGAGCACACACAGCCTTGTGCCCGCCTCTGCATATGATGACAAGGTTCCCCTTTCCTAAAGATTCCTCCTAACCTTAAATAAAAGGAATTCATTCACCCTTGCTCTGGGAGTTCCAGCTTTGGAAGTCATTCCCTGTGTTCCCCTTATTTTAAGCTGCAAATAAAGTTTCCTTTGGGTGACAACTCCACCTGGTGTATCTGAGATTTACCAAGGAGCCAGTTCATGTTGGTTCAGTTACAAAGCTAATGCTCTCTTTCGTATATTTTGCTGTCAGTCAACACATCTTGGTGAGTGCTCATTTATTAATTATGGATTCTGAGGCTAAAAGTCAGATTAAGGGTTACTAATCCAAGTCCTTTATATCAGACCAAATATAGCTTGTTAATGTTAAAAAGAGAAGCACAGGCCCAAAACGAGGCATTTAAGCCAAGTTACCAAACTGGGGTTTAATACCTAGCCTAATCAAAATTTCAACCTCCCCCAGGAGGGCAGTCTTAACTGGTCAGGAATTTCCTCTTCCACACCAGTGAGGTAATCTCTCATTCCCCTCCAACAGATGAGGTATTCTGCATGGTAGAAACCCTTGTTCTTTTCCCCTAAGGGAAGGGACCTTGACTCAAACAACCCTTCCTTTTCTTTTGTTAATTATTTCCTTGCCCCACCTTCTTTCCCATAAAAACCTCCCATTTTCTACAACTCCTTGGAGTTCCCCTCCACTCCATAGATGGGATGCTGCCTAATTCTTGAATCAATTAATAAAGCCAATCAGATTTTTAAAATTTAGTCAATTGAATTTTAACACTGCCTTTAAACCAATCACAATGTGTGTGTGCGTGGCAGGAGTCCCCGCACCAAGCGATTTTCTGACTTCAGCTGGATGTCCTACGAATCAACTCAATTCTGACACTATTTACCCAAAGACAGCATCAGATTCTATGGGTTATGGGCTCTAGTCCTACAGGATGGCCCCTCCCTTCCTGCTTTAGATGACAGTCACAATCTCAGGTTCTTACCTGTGCTTCTAATGGGCCAGCTATAGAGTAAGTTCCCAACGACCCCCCTCCTTGTGTTTGATTAATTTGCTAGAGGGGCTCAGGACTCAGAGAAACATTTTATTTACTGGATAATGGTTTCTTTTTTTTTTTTTTAAGATTTTATTTATTTATTTATTTGAGAGAGAGAAACAGCATGAGAGGGGAGAGGGTCAGAGGGAGAAGTAGGCTCCTCGCTGAGCCGGGAGGACGATGCAGGACTGGATCCCAGGACTCCGGGATCATGACCCAAGCCAAAGGCAGTCGCCTAACCAACTGAGCCACCCAGGCACCCCTGGATAATGGTTTCTTATAAAAGGATGTAACTCAGAAACAGCCGGATGGGAGAGAAGCCTAGGGCAAGATGTGGAGAAAGGGCAGAGTTTGCATGCCTCTTCTGAGCAAGACACTCCCCAGGTCTCATTTTCATTAACCAAGAAGCTCTCCAAACCCTGTGCTTTTGGGATTTTTATGGAGGCTTCATTACATCGGCACAATCGACTAAATCATAAGCCATTGGCGATCGATTCAATCTCCAGCCCCTCTTCCCTCCCCAGAGGTCTGGCATTCTTAGGTGCATTTCAAAGTCCCCTCATTTGCATAACAAAAGACACCTGTACACTCCCATCATTTAGAAAATGCCACAAGTTTCAGCTCCATGCCAGAAATGAGGACAAAGACTATTTCTTATTATAAATCACAATTTCACTGTTGTATATAGTTTTGCAGGAATGCAGCCATACCCCTTCATTTACATATTGTTTATGGCTGCTTTCACGGCAGTTGCTTAGTTATTACAGAGTTATATAGTTGTGACAGGCCTAAAATATTTCCCATCTGGGCCTTTACAGAAAAAAAACATGCCGACCTTTGGTCTCTGTCAGCGATTCTCAACTCTGGTGCATATTAGAATCACCTACCATCAGGTCCTCCTACCTCTAGAGAGACTCATTACATTGCTCTGGAATGGGAACGTGGGCTTTATGGTTTCTAAAAACCTTTCAGGTGATTCTAATGTGCAGTCAGGCTTAAGAATCACTGGCTAGGAATTGCTTTTACAAGCTGATTGTGATAACAATCAAAACCACTGGAGACAGAATTAGAAAATATGACCAAGTCACAGTTCAGAATTTTGTAATATGCCTGGTTGGTAAAGATACTGGTATGATTTACTCAGTGATTGCATGAAGCTTGCAATGTATAAGCACTAATTTTCTGGCTCTGATGATAAAGCCACTGGAAAGCAGAGAGGAGCCCCATAATAAAGTCTGAGATGAGTCTAACATCTACTTGATTTCCCTAAACAAAACTACATTTTATTCCAGAGGATCAGACAAAGGCAGTTAATTAGATCATTTGTGCCTTGATTAGAAGCCTCACTCTGTGAACAGTACAGAATGCCACTTACCTTAAACACAATTGAAACAAGAGGAACTCTAGTGTACTTGTGTTGTCCATTATCTACCTAATCGGCTTATAATTGTAGCTAGTTTTCATATATATATCTCATATAACGAATGATTCTTTATAAAGAATAGCCCCCCGGGCACCTGGGTGGCTCAGTTGGTTAAGCGACTGCCTTCGGCTCAGGTCATGATCCTGGAGTCCCGGGATCGAGTCCCGCATCGGGCTCCCTGCTCAGCAGGGAGTCTGCTTCTCCCTCTGACCCTCCCCCTTCTCATGCTCTCTCTATCTCATTCTCTTTCTCAAATAAATAAATAAAATCTTAAAAAAAAAAAGAATAGCCCCCCTAAACACACACACACAACCTCCAGTCCACATTTATGTAGAAAGGTTTATAAATCCTGCAGTCACAATTTTTTGGCTGTGAGTATGTGCTGTGTGTGTGTGAGAGAGAGAGAGAGAGAACCACCTAAACACTACTAAGATTATATTCTATAGCTTCTGTCCTTCTAATTTAATAGAAATGTGGTGGTCTTTGGAAACTACAAAAAGAGATCCAAAGAGGAATCCATCTGTGAAGCGGATTTCTCTAGAGTTTTCATACTCACCCATCTCATAAAAGATACGTTCACGCAATACTTCCACAGAGTTTGGTGAGTTCCTAGAGATGTAAACTACTAGGAAGGATACTCAGGGTATGACACAATCAGGGTCTAGAATTTACTATCCAGTGTTGTTAGAATGAGTTACGGTAGCTAGAAAGAAATCATGACAAAAACTCCCATGGTAGCTCCTCTACTCATTGTGAAAGTATTGGCCGAGAGTTGAATCCTTTGTTTCTGAAAGAAAGGGGAGGCCACAATGATAATGGAGATGATCATATTAATAGAAATCATTTCCTTCCCCTTAACTCCTGCCAACCTGTGTGCAAGGAACTTCTATTGCTCGGAGGTAATGGGGAGAACGAATCTACCCTTCTTCCCTCTCTCCCTGGTGGAAGGGGGATCATTTATTTGATTGTTGGGACCACCGAAATATAGCAATCACTGGTTCTTATTTCTTTCTCAGGCAGGACTAGTATGTTAAAGGCTGACTGTGCCACCTGAATCTCAGACTCTTGCCCTTTTTGTGCTTGGTAAGGTGTGGGGCTGGCCACCACCTTCCCCATATCCAGCTGGGTGAATGTGTGCTCTGCAGATGCGTCCCCCCCACACACACCTGAATTTTAGGTTTGGAGAGGAGAGAGGATCTGTTAGGAAACCGAAATTCATGTTCCTGCTATGTTTCTCAACCCAAATAGGCAGAAATAAAGCTGGCCCACTGATTCGGAATTTGGAGGGGAAATGCATGTGATTAACTAGCAACTTCAAACCCGCAACAATACCATTTGAGGTATTTACTATCCTTCCCATAATTCGGAGCACAGGTTTTTCATAATAACCCTACAAAGTCACTGAAAGAGGTACTTGTTTCAAATCACTTTTGAAAGTTTGTGGCTATTCCTTCTCAATGTGCTCATATGTCTGCTGAAGAATCTACAGTAATTTATTTCTCCCTCTGGCTCTCCTTCCACCACACCTCCAGCCAATTTGTTTCTTTTGACAACACACATTACCCTAAACTTCGGTGTTCCTTCTCCAGCAAGCTCCACCAAACAGATTGGTTATTATTCCTGAGAAGTTTTCTGTCCCTTAACTGAGCCTAAGGAGTTACAAACTGCTTTTAAGAATACCTAGATGTAGAGGGGAAGAGAATGGGATTGCCAGTTTCATTCCCTAAATAAAAGTGATGGACTTCCTACCATGTGCCAAGATACAGAAGCAAAACACCGGCTGTCTCTACTTTCAGAGACCTCACAGTCTAAGGGCTAACATTTAATGCTACATTACCTTGACCAACCATTGGATCGTACACAAGCCCCATCTTGAGCTTTGGTTTCCTTGTTCTGTGCTGCCCCATGACAGTACATGTGTTCCCTGAAAAGAAGGAAACACTGATAATGATACAGCTACAGAGAAGAAAGGCATGAGCAAAAGCCATTTGGGGAACCATTGACAGGAGCTCTACTTCTCGTTCCTCTTCTTCTTTGCTTTATTCTAAGTAAGGAGATGAAGGGGATTTTGTGAAAGCTGTTCCTCTTCTTCCCCAAGTCACAGAACAAGAAAACTACCCATCAGATTGGACAAAGCAGCTCCTTCATCCTCATGGCAACTCGTGACAAAAACAGAAGGAAAAAAAACACAAACTATAACTTTAAGTAGGAATAGAGTACTAGAATTTAATAATCTTTTAAAAGCAAAAATTATTTCTCTACTCAACTGTCTTAGAGAAAAATTACCTAAAAATAGAAAGTAAATAATGACTATGAACAAGACTGAATGTAGTAAATAGCCAGAATTGTTTCAAATTACTACTGAACATTTTTTTAGAGATGGCCCTGAAGACAAAGACTTTTAACGATCAAATAAACACAATTTGCACAACACTCTGCATTATTATTATTTCAGTAGTGAGGAGCACTTTTTGGAGATTGGTTCTACATTAACATACTGGAAGGCAGATGGTCATCATAATTTTAAGAACATCATGAGTTAATCTTGGCCTTGGCTTCTTTCAAACATTACAAATCATGCAACTTTAAAATCTGTCAGTTTGAGTGCAAATTGTAACTTTTATATTTTTTTTTAATAAGCTCTAAATTTTTTTTCCTGAAAGAATTCATCAATCTCTCACGGATTGTGGAGAGAGCAGTGAATCTGGAAGAGGTTGCGCAGTTTGGATAATTGCAATGAACACTGTAATCTTTACTAACTTAGTCATAAACACTGATCTGATTTTTGAAATGAACTAGAAGACAACCGTCAAATTATATAGGCCCACAGTACGTTGGCATGTTAACAATATATTTGTACAATTTTGGTTTTGTTGGTTGTTTCCTTTTATGTATGTTTCCTTTTAGGACTTTTATCATGACATTCTACTTACAGTTTTCATTTATTTACTTTTTAAAGATTTTATTTATTTATTTGATGGAGAGAGACAAAGCGAGAGAAGGAACACAAACAGGGGGAGTGGGAGAGGGAGAAGCAGGCTTCCCGAGGAGCAGGGAGCCCCATGTGGGGCTCGATCCCATCATGACCTGAGCCGAAGGCAGATGCTTAATGACTGAGCCACCCAGGCGCCCTTCTACTTACAGTTTTTAAAAATCAAGTCTGACATCACTGATGTTCCCTCTCTAAGTGCACACAAAAATGTAAAAGAATCAATCCGTTTTGAAATCCTAACGCTGCTATTTCTCAGCTGAATGTCTTTGAAAAAGTGACATAACTTCTCTGAAGATTTCTCATCTATAAAATAAGAATGATAGTACCTACGTTAAAGGTGAGCATAAGGAATAAAGAAATTTTACAATATTCTCACTTCTCCAAACAACCCACAGCAAACCAATCTTAGCAATAATTCCCAATTATTTATATATTTAGCATTTTCCCAATTATTCTTCTCTGATACGTGTATCAGTTCTCATGTGAAAAAAGATAATTTTGCTGAAAGCTATTTTCATTGCTGAAAAATGCTAGAAACCAAATTATTCATGGTTCTCCTACTGAGTTCAGGTTTTAGGCTTGAGATGTGAGTTTTGGCACTGGAGTGGTAATGGTTCACAGCTGCCCAGAAACGCTACTGGCCTCTAAATATATTATCGTTTGCCCATGTGAATTATCTCCTCATGTTTGTTGCGAGAACAGTGCTTACCTGAAATGCTGCAGTATCATAAAATCATTCTTCAATAATACATTCTGGGTGAAGGGGGGATATATCAGTTAGACAAGATTCTCAGGCCATAAGATTTAAGTAATCAATTCAAATAATCAATGGGTTTTATAGCTCATAATGGATAAATTCATCTTTCACTTAAATAACCTGAGTAGCTAAAAGCTTTTGGTAATTTTCTCATTATAAAATTCACTTGTTTAAAGACAAACTGTTTTTCTAAAATCGACCAAGCATATTCTGTAAATCACAGTTCTGGCACCCTGCTCTTACAATCCCACATAAATACTTTCCTTTCTGAAGTCGATGTTGGATTCATAGAGTATTCATTTGTGTGCCTGGACACTCCATCAAACAAAAAAAAATTCTGCATGATTAAACAGAATATATTATTCTGCCTCTGTATTTGCATAATAAATCAGACCTGCACCGTGGGTCACTGAGCCCTAGTTACAGCATCTAACAAGTTGTACCTTCAACCGAGCTCTCAATTTTCAAATTAAAATAATTTTAAAGGGATACAAAGTTTCCACAATTATTGAATTGCAAATGGATATTCAAGAACATGTGAACTATTTTAATATGGACATTGCAGCTATGTGATGCCAAAGCAAATAATTCTATCCATTATACAGTTCAGGGTTTGACCTACTATACAATGACTCATAAACCTACTTTTGAGATTGAATACTGTATTAGGGTATCATAGATATAAAATTGTGTCACAGTCCAGACTCAAATATCAACAATGCGATGTTTCTGCTTATATCACTCTGTGTTCTCCCTATTGCCTGTTTAGGTAAAAAGGTATTTACTATCTTCAATGGAGGTATATACAAAGAAAAAGACTCAAGTCATAAGACATTCAACCATTAAGTGTTTAAATTCTTAAGATATTAAAATTGAAAGTAACAATGATCCAAAACTGATCTTCATTCTGTTTATAATTAACTATTAAATGCATAATATATGAAAAAATATTATTCAGGGCCTCTGTGATAATATGGCAAGTGATATCTATTTTACATGTGGATACTTGTAAACAATGAAAAATATATTGAATGAAAAACACAAGAACTAATAGGACTGGACCTCTATATTAAAATGGGTGCTTCCAAGTTGGAAGCTAGATTATATTCTTTCAGGGTTTCAGATTGATCTGCTCATGTCTGAAGATGGGTGAGGCAGGTTCTTCAGAAGCTTATTTATATAATAGATCTAGTAGCCTTCTGAGAAATATCTTATCTCAAGAAAAAAGAGAGTTGAGCAGCACTAAGCTGGTCCAGGAAAAATAAAATAATGCCAAAGAGGAAGAGTGGTCTTGAGTAGAAAATAGTATTGATCACTTACAGTTTTATAGTCCAATCTTCATGAATTTATGTCCGACAGTTGAGTAGATTAGTTAGAATTTTTTTTAATCACTAAAAATAAAAGAACTGTCTTACTGAACTTTGTGAAAACATTGAGGAAATGAAGTAGTTCTACTTTGTACCTGGGAAACAGAATAAATCAAAAGTAGGGGAATGAACTATCATCTCTCTTGCTCTTATGTATGTGAATGTGAAATACAGAAGTTCATGTGAGCAAAGATACAGACCAGAGAAAGTAGGAAATAACATAGAATATCAGTAAGTTTTGATGGCCTTAACAGAAGACAATGGAACAGAGCAGAAACAAACAAACAAAAAGAAATAAAAGGTATATAGGATGCCCCCTGGAGACTTTGATGACTATTTGGGTTGAACTACATGTTTATAACTTTTCTCCCTCTGATTTTATAATATATAAACAATGCAGGAAAATGAATCGAAAAGACATATATTAGAGCAAATATAATTCACTTGTGACCTTACCAAAATCAGGAAGAATTAGTAGAAAATGGAGTTCTTGTAGGTGAACACAGCAAACAATAACCACAACAAAATTCCATTACTGATACTGTGATCTCATTTTTATTCTTAACTGGGATAATCTCATTAATTTCTTATGTTCAGATTAGCATATCATAGTTACCCTAAATACAATACTCACAGTACTCATTGACTCATTCCTTGAATAAACCATTTTTCCCTAATTACTTAGAAGTCAGCTTTTCGTGTCATATCTATATCAGCAAATATAGGCAGTAGCATCCCTTGAAACATGAGTCATGAAGCCAACACAGTATCTAGATGGTCTCAAATGTATTTGTTCTTCCCTTAGTTGAGTGCTGATGACTCTTGGCTTACTTTTTTTTTTTTCCTTGAATTATTTTAATACATACTACAGCAGTCTACCTCCTCCAGAAAGTCAACACAGTGATTAATACTGACCCTTGGGGTATAATCTCATGCCATTAGCTGAGTGAAACCAATAGCAATTGCAAAATGCTGCATTTTTTAAGCTTCTCTGCTCAGCCTCATTTCTGTGATTTTTAATATGTTATTACAAGTCAAGTTTTGTCATTTTCTCAGAAAACTGAACATCTGGGATGATATTGCCTTCCTTTATTCTTGCTTCAACAAATGTTCACGTCTGCAACGCCGTCAGACAGGACCCTAAAAATTGCACCACGACAGTATAACACAACTGAGTTTGGTGTTGTGGTACAAAAGATATCAACGCCAAGGCCCTACAAAAGGAAGAGCCCTTTGTTCCAAAATTGTATAGATAAAATTAGTTAGGGATTTGAGCTGAACATTTTGAGGCAGCGTGTTTCAGCTCCATATCTTTAATCAGTTTCTGAACATTTGAATCCCCACATACTGCATATTCCCTGACACATAACAGATTTTCAAGAAATGTGTATTGAATAAACAAATGAATCAATCCTTTGATTTTGAGAGTGCAGTATAGTTGTAAATAGCAGCTTTCATTAGACTAAATAGCCTCTGTAAGATGGACCATAGATGGTAGAGTCAGGTGACTAGTAGTCATTATGTCACTGCTTGATTGCTGACACCAGTCACGTGGGATCTGTCTAGTTGGTTTTCCTGTTCATTCTGCACCTACCTGTCTGCCCAGCTCCCATGCTTGGTCATTGTCTCCACCATCTCACAACTCTGACCAAAGCTCTTCATTCCCTATTGCAATACCTGTGAATTTCAATTTCTTATCCTTACTTTTAAGGATTTCCATGATTTCTAGCCTATTGAACCCCATTTCCCATCCTTCTCTTTCCTATGACTTTATCCTTTCCTTGTCTTAGTGCTCATGCCTTACTGATCCATGGCGATTCAACAACCATGCCCCTCAGTGGTTTACATTATCACGCTCTCCATTGTTACAAATACTCAGCTTCTTTCTGTCCTTTCAAATGCTAATGAGTGTCCAATACTTAGATACAGGGCTTCTGTGAAGTCTTTTCAAACTCACTGATATCTCATTGATCTTTCAGTCACTCACTGCTCATTTCCTATGTGCTGAGATACAAAGTTACCAGCTGCCAGGGATGCACATACTAGTATAATGCAGGTCCACGTTTTGAAATTCTTATATTCTAGTGGGAAAGATGAACATGTAAATAAATATTTACAATGTAGAGAGATAAGCACAAATCTGAATGTATGCAGATGGCCATAGGAGTACATTTACAATCCGTAAATATCTTTCGCATATTTGAGAACACATTGTATATTTATTGCCTTGTCATTTAATGTTGTATATGCGTTCAATTTGGTTTTCAGGACATGCAGCTTGAGGACAAAAACAACGTTGGATTGCATTATGCTTGTGTGTTCTTCCTACTGCTTAGCGTAGGGATTCTTACTAGTTGTTTCTTCCTTTCTCCCTGTGGTTACCTAGATTTATAGAAATAAACAAATTAACAAATAAAAACAATTATTTTTTGACATCATTCCTCAATATATTCCCCTTTAAAAATCCTTTGATTTGTACAAAGAGAATAAGCAGATATTCATACAAGGGGAAAAGAAGTAGAAACTACAAGTATAGAAAGATACTCACAAATTATTAAAGTTTTTTAAGATAGATTAATGGGAGGGGCACCTGGGTGGCTCAGTCAGTTAAGCGCTGTCTTCAGCTCAGGCCATGATCCCAGAGTCCTGGGATTGAGCCCCTCATCGGGTTCCCTAGTCAGTGGGGAGTCTGCTGCTCCCCCTGCTTGTATGCTCTCTCTCTCTCTCTCTCTGTCAAATAAAGAAATTAAATCTTTAAAAAAAAAGATAAATCAACAGGATAGCATTTGATACAAACTTTTATAGCTTTAGAATATTCTGGGTTATATATTACATAAATTATACTATATCTGTTGGTAAATAACAGAACACCTGGGTAAAAGCCATTTCAATACTAAAGGTTTATAAGAAATCTAGAGGCGTGTATAGCTTCTCAACAATGTTGTCAAAGAGTCATTCATTCATTTATCCCACAAGGGATTCAGCAGTGATCACAGTAATTGTTATTCTCTTGAATTTTTATTCCAGCTATATTTGGGTTTGGAAGTAAGAGCCAGGTGGAAATAGGTAGATAGGTAGGTGGATAGGTAGGCAGGTAGATAGATGATAGATGGATAGATAGAAGAGAGATGAGAGATAGATATAGATAGATGTGTGTGTATAAATATGCACATACACATAAGCACACACATACATGTTAGAGCAGGTAGTGATAACAATTAAGAACAACAAAGCAAGGTAAGATAGATAGTTTGGCATTTCTAACTTTCTACCCTTCCATATTAGTTAGCAATATCTTCATTCATGTTCACAGGATGGCTAGAGCAGTGTCATTTGCTCATATGACAGCCTTTAGCAGAGGAATTGTAAGAATAGAGGAGGGGAGGGAATCTTCTTATCCTGAAGCTTTCTGTTTTTATGGGATGGAAAATATTTCCCAGAATTCACTCAGCCAACATCCCCCAATTTCTGGTCAGGCAGCAATGAGTCACATGTCCTCCCCTACCCCAGTGACTGAGAATGGTGGGATTATCATGACTGGAGTAAAAATGATTCATCCTCTGGAGTCACACAAGAAGTTCACCTTCCCCCAACCACCTCTCCCAGTTTGACACAGGAACCAAATCAGTCTTCAGTTATCAGGGAAAGAAGGAAGAATATGGCTTTAGAGGAAGTCAAACAACATTGTCAGTCACAAGGTTAACTCAGAATGTGAAACTGGCTGCCCAGAGTCCCATGGCTATTAACTTGAGAGCTCTGACTGGAACCCGAGTCTTTTGACTCAGGTCTCAGGGCTTCTTCACTATTGAGCAGACTGTAACTCCCTGCTGTTTTATTGTAAACGTATGCAGACACGGCCGGCCAGCGCAGTCAGAGTAAATGTGCATGGAAGGAGCGGGTGAATGATTAGAATATGCTAAATGGAAACAATACCATGGTTCTCCAGAATGTGTTTGGGTTCTTAAAAATATGTTCCCGTTTTTCAACTCCGTTCCTAAAATATGTACACAGAGCTGAATACAGTGCTGAATTTCAGTTTTTTTATAAAACAAAGGGTTAAACCTCATGATTTCAATGGCCTCTCAGCTTTATGTCCCCTAACAGAAGATGTATTCTTACTTTCCCCGGTGAAAACATTCATATTCTTAATCTGTAGACCTCTGAGGACCTTAAAATTTATTCAAAATGCATCATTTCAGTCTCATTAGAAACAAATTATTAAATAACTTACTTTTTCAAAGGGATATAGCATTATAGGAGCTTGCACCCTGGAACAGGAACAAAACTGATGTATGGAGAAAACACACAGCTCCTTCATGGACATTTTTTCAGCTAATTTCATTCCATACCAATTTCCCCTTGGCTTTGGGTTTGACTTTCTCTATGTGTAAGAGATTTTCTAGAAGAGTGGGTAGACCTTGGACTTCCTGTTTTACCTCTACCACTAACTTAGCATGTGGGCTTAACAAGCCATGTGATCATTTATAATCTCTATTTCTTTCCTTTAGAAAGAAACTAGTTGCATCTTCCTTGCTGAACTTTGGTGAAGATCACATGTCATTTTTATATGTGATAATAAATACACAGTGCCCGGCACATAGCTATCATTTATTAAGTGATAACCATTGTTTTTAATAATCATTGCACTTTTTACATCTGTAATTTTGTTTTATTCCTTAGTAACTTAGTTTTACTAGTTAATCATGTCTTACTGGACCATCTTTAAGAGCTTAGAAGGCAAGAAAAACAACAAAATATTTCCTTATTATTTTTACTCTACAGATTTCTTAATGCACACTAATTAATAGCAAATATATATTAAGTTAAACTATCTATGAATGAATATAGTGCCTGCTGTGGACCCCTCAAATAAAGAAACGATGAATAAGTAACACAGAAACTCAAAAATCTTAGGAGTTGGGCGCCTGGGTGGCTCAGTTGGTTAAGCGACTGCCTTCGGCTCAGGTCATGATCCCGGAGTCCTGGGATCGAGTCCCACATCGGGCTCCCGGCTCAGCGGGGAGCCTGCTTCTCCCTCTGACCCTCTCCTCTCTCATGCTGTTTCTCTCTCGCTCACTCTCCAATAAATAAATAAATAAAATCTTTAAAAAAAAAAAAATCTTAGGAGTTAATGGCCCTAAAATCATAGAGTATGAGTAGCTATGAATCTTACAAATGGTATAGAAAGCCCTAAAAAATAACTCATTTTTTTCTATTAAAGCTAAAATAGGGATAAATAGCTAAAATAATATGAAGTATTTTCTCAATCCACAAAAACTGAGGGCTTTTTGATACAAGATGCAAAGAAGTTAGCTAGTATAACCCATCTTGAAATATTGGACAGAAAACTATCAGATTTAGCCAAGGCATTTGAAATTAAGTCTGGTGTGGAAATAAGAGGAAGTATATTAACCTGGTTAGGTCTTCTCTCATTTTATGCTAGAAGAATAAAAACTATTTTTAACAAAAGTATCCTTTGATGTTGATGTCAGTTCAATCACCCTCCCAAAACAGAAGCTCAGTGCAGGGACCCAGAAGTTTATATTTCCCATTCAATTATCTCCAAGGAAGATATATGAAGCATCTATTTACATGAGTCTGAAACACCAGCCTAAGGGGAAGAAACTAAAGCCTATCTGCTTGTGAACAATGGGCTTCATTTCATGCTTTGTTCTAGCGGGCAATGGACTTTACTCAATCACTGAAGAACAGTAGCTAATTTTCCCTTCTAGTCCCCAGGGCACACTTGGTATTAAATGAAAATAGTAAACTGGCATATGGAAAGCATTCAATAAATGGTGGATAACTTCTTATCTAAACTTTGGATCAGTTCTATTGAAGTAGGCTTTATTATTCTCATTTCATAGATAATGAAATGGAAGCTCAGATATATTACATACATTTGGCATCCAACAGACCTGGATTTGAATCACGGCTTTGCTGCATTCTTACCCTGTATCCTTGGGCAAGGTCTGTCCTCTTTCCACTACTCTGTAGTAAGTCCATTTTCCCCTCCAAAGTCAACTGTCATGGAACTCATAGTTTGTTGACCTTCCACGTCTACTACCTGATCTTTACTTTGGACTGTATGGAGTAGGTACAGACCTGCTCTGAGCTCTCTGTGGATTTACTTCCATCATATGAGGATGCATACCCTTGCTCTTACGTCATTAGTGCCAAGGGAATTTAAAGCTTACTGTTCTGCTGATGCAAAGCTTAAACTCATGGGCTAAGGAATTGTTCCAACTTTTCATAAATGATTTGTCTTTTTGATAAAATTTCATCTGATAATTCATAAAAAATGAGGAAAATCCATCACTACAGGGCACCTTGGGTAGATCAGAGCCTAATATCACAGAAACTTTTCCCCAATCTTTTTAAATCATCAAGCTAAATAATGGATCTGAAGTTTCCCGATGTCTTTTCTGCCATGAGGTTTAAATTAGATGTGGTCTCCCCTGGGTACCATTCAAAAGAGTTCTAATGACAGTATAAAAATATTGAAAGAAGCTAAACGAGATTCTTGTATTTAAATATACATAACTATATATGTACTAACATCACTTGATTGAAATGAAAAGGAAAGAGCTAACTTCGGTGTTAAAATCATTCCCTCATTGCTTGACTTTATATATAAATGCCAATAATTGTGAGGTTTTACAAGATGGATATTTATAATTACTGCAGATTTCATTAGCTAAAAAGCCAGCATTAGAAGGTAAAAATTAGATTTTAATGAACAATTCTTTGGAAGGATGTCATGAATTGGTATCTGGAGGATATAAGCACAACTTAAAAATCAAGCAGATTAAATGAGTCCAGAAAGGGCTGGCTAGAATAAAGATTAAAACAACTTCAAAGACAGGCCCCTCTTGAACCACTTTTCCCACCCCCTGGGGAAAATGACACAGTTAGAAAAGAAATAAGAAAGAATAAGAAATGTAGGCTTTAAAAATATAATTTGTGTTTTAAGGCTTTATATTTGATGGGAAAAATTTCGGTTGACAATTTTTACAGTTATGATTTAACACAGCAAATTAAAGGCTTTGGCAGCAAATAAATAGATTCACAGTGATTGGTGCTGAAATTTGATGACCTTCCACAGGATATTGTCCAAACTCTGCCTTGTCAGACTTCATGAATCCAGCAGCATCCTGGGTGAGGTTAATGATCAAAATAAATTTAGGGTATGGTTTTTCCAATCCAGACTGGGAGGAGATCTTCTGTTGAGGATGATAGAAATAATGGCAGTAATATTGTTATCATAGCCAAATGCACAGAGCAGTTTTCTATGCCAGGCACTGTGCCGAACATTTTATACACATAAAGCATGTTTCCTTGAAGACATGATTTAACAAGGAGACTGAAGAGCCAAAGGAGAACCTTGCCTTATAGTCCTAGTTTATTTCGTTGAGTATTGTGTATTAGGTCATTATAGTTTCACAACAGTTAGATTTGAAATTGCATTTATACATATATATATATATTTTTTTTAAGATTTTATTTATTTATTTGAGATAGAGAGAATGAGAGAGAGAGAGCACATGAGAGCGGGGAGGGTCAGAGGCAGAAGCAGGCTCCCTGCCGAGCAGGGAGCCCGATGCGGGACTCAATCCAGGGACTCCAGGATCATGACCTGAGCCGAAAGCAGTCACTTAACCAACTGAGCCACCCAGGCGCCCAGAAATTGCATTTATATTTTTAAAATAATAAAGTTTTGGGGCACCTGGGTGGCTCAGTTGGTTAAGCGTCTGCCTTTGGCTCAGGTCATGATCCCAGGGTCCTGGGATCGAGCCCCGCATCAGTCTCCCTGCTCAGCGGGAAGCCTGCTTCTCGCTCTCCCACTCCCCCTGCTTGTGTTCCCTCTCTTGCTCTCTCTCTCTCTGTCAAATAAATAAATAAAATCTTTAAAAAAATAAATAAAATAATAAAGTTTTTTTAAAATATAAGAAAAGGGAAAAGAACCACCTCTATGTAGTGGTAGTCATTAAGCACGAACACTTTATTCTAGAAACTAGCACTTACTTAAAAGAAGTTACGGAATCACTATGACCACCTAACAGTATTGTGCTTGGCAATAGATTATAGTGAGTGTGTGTTACTCTGGCAGAGGACTGAGAATTATAATTCAGTCTAGGTAGTGGGCCAGTAATTCTCAGCTCTCTCTCATGGCCATTCATAATCCCCTTTCCTTTTGCTAAAATATATCTTCCTTTCTATGGTCTCATTCTGAAATATCTCTATCTCCTGTGATTCTTATTTTATAAACGAAGCAGGAAAGGAGATTCTTTATGGCTCTGTCTTTGATTGTTCACAATTCTGTTGTAGGCACTAATAGCAAATCATTTCAAAAACTGACCCTGCTTACATGTTTGAGATAATTTGGCCCTTCTGGAAACTTCATGTTTGGTGTTGTTATTGTTTTTGTGAAAGTGTATGTGTGTGTGCATGTGATGATTAGGGAATGGACTTATAATTACAATAGGGAGAAAACAGAACACATTAGCATCCCAACTTAGCCCTCAGATATCTTTCCACTGTCTTCCATTCGTCTACAAATCCTAGTTATAGAATAACTGGGCTATTCCTGGTATTTGCTACAATGTAGTCTCTTCTGCCACAAAATCTCCTGCTTGTGCATACGCCTAGTACTTTTAGTATCTGTCCATTGAAATGTAACCTGTTTTGGGGGGATATAGGTAAAAATGACACCATGTCTGTCAAGACATCCATTAACTGCTAGTCACATTTTCCATTCTAATACCAAAAACCTTTAGAAACATCCCAGGGAATCCCTCTATATATTATGATACTTTGCTAGTCATGCATTTCCTCTTACTAACTAAAAGAACCTTGAAGATGGCATCCGTAATTTATGGGTCTTTATCCTCATCAGTGTTCTTTATTCAGAGCTCTGCATTTTGAACATATTCAATCAATGTTACTGAATGATGTATGCCTAAAATAAAATTGAAGTCCTATAGAAATTTGTCCTTCAAGACCCCATTAAAAAAATGGTTCCTATAAATAAGAGGAATTCCCTATTACGTTTTGCAAACCCGGGGTCAGATGCAAAAACTTTGCCATCAGATTGCTTACATCAAATCCCAGTTCCTTTACTGTCTGGGCAAGTTACTTCTCTTGTCTTTCCTTGGTTTCCTCATCTGTGAAATGAACTTGATAATAATAAAACTGATTATTAATACCCATCTTAGAGGGTCATTGGAAGGCTTAAATATATTATTGATATAGGTAAAGTTCGTAGAAGTATGCTCACCCAGCATGTGGTATATGCTATATAAGGATTAACTGCTTTGCTGTCTGTTATATAGATGAGAGATTTCAAACTGGCATCCACAGGCTGGATCTGTCCTTCAACTGTGCTGTGTTTTGTATAACACTGTTATACACAATAATTTTTAGTTTGTTACCAACATTTTAATAGGATATTTTACATTAAATCCAGATTTCTGGATTTTCTTGGGGAAAAAATGGAAGGCTTAGTTAACACTGAAACCTTTATTTACTACATGGAAAAAATCAGCTGGGAGCAAGTAGTGCCTGCCCTGCGTAGACAGTAGAGGTGTTCTCCAGTGTTCTGGGCTCCACAGCTGCGTGCTGCCTCCCTGACCAGGATTCTGAATACCACATGCCATTCCTCACATCACACCTCTTCTGAGACCCCTTCAAGCTATCTAGCTGGAACATGTAGGCACTGGATTTAAAAGACTCTGAAATTTTTTAAAAAAATAATAATTTGTGAATACACGACTAATGATCACCTATAGCAAAATGACAAGACCTGGATGTTAACGTTACTGTTGCAATAGCTATGACCTTGACAGCCTCTACCACTACTGGTCCATGTTTACTGAATACCCACTATTTATCAGACACTGTAATAGATGCTTTACATAACTTATGTCTGCTACTTATGAGAAACTTGCAAGTAGGGATTATTAATTTACTTATTTTACAACTGAGGGAACGGAAGGGAGCTCAGTAAAATACAACCACTTGCCCGAGATCAGTGATGGTGCAGCAAGAAAACACAGGATTTTCAGGCTCCGAACCCAATGCTTTTCCACCATATTCGCCTACCTTCCTCTTGTCAGTCTTTTTGGCTTCTCTCACACAATATTTATCCACATACGCAGGAAGACTGAAAGAGGATGATTTTAGCTTTATTGTACATATGAGGAATTAAAGCATAGACAACTAAGGAAGAAAGAAAAAGAAATGAGTCAGCATTGTCCTGGGACAAATGCAGACCTGCTTTCTCTCTTAGAAATATTATGAAAATTAACTCAGAAAAAAATCTTGCCCTCATCTACAGTAGAGCCTCTTTGAATTGGATCCTCTGAAGTGAGGCAAAAACCTTTAAAGATATAATTTTCCAATTGCTGATGCTCAGCCCTGATTTAGAAAATATAGAACTTCTGTTTTGAAAGCATAACAACCCCTTTCTAATGAGGCAAAGAAACAATGCATTTTGATTAACATTACAAACTGGGAAGGGTATTTCAAGTAAGGGAAAACTTACTATATGTATAGTGAAGTAGGTATCCATTATTCATTCTCATTAGGATACATAACATTTTCATAATTTTACCAAGAATACTTTTCGGTTGCTTGTTAAGTTTTGTTTACAGTTTTATTGAGCTCCTTGGAGCTCAAACTATTATTGTTTTGCTGGATCATTTGTAATATTACTAGAAATTATACTTTATGATGTCTATTGGAGAGAGAGGATCCATTTTTTTCAATTCCTGACTACGTTTTCTGATTCTCCAAGAAGCAAAGTATTCAATGCAATGCTGCAATGCTTTAGTTTCAGAATCAATTACTTAAGGTGCCCTGAAATTCTGTTTTCTCTACTTCTCTCTCTCGAAAAAAAAAAAGAAAGGAAGCTATAAATTGCCACAATAATTGTTATGATAACTCAGATATCCAGTTATCAAATCATATTTATGCTGGATTAATTAATAATATTTTTCAAGAGAGACTATTAAATGTAGATGAGCTGGATAATGTTTAGGAGAAAAGAAACACACAAAACATTGAATTATTGCAAGGAAATCACTCAGAGACCAATTCCTGCAAGCTCTAGAATGATTAAATCCAGAGAGCTCACGAGCTCTCGAATGTTGATGGGCATTCCACCATGGCAGTCCCTAAATAAATTCACCCAAATTATTTCCAAATAAATGAGCTTTTGCTTCAGAAAACGGGAAAACTATATAATTCAAAATTCTTTATAATTGTTCAAATTTCCACACTTGCTATGCTCCAAGCAGGCATAAAAGGAAGGGAAATCCGAATAAGTAACATAGAGGAAGAATCCTTTGATCTCCATTTAAATGACAATGAGAATTGATGGCCGTAAGCAAAATAAACAAGTGACCAAGCTCTGGGTTCTATTGGAATGCACCGACTCTTACTCTGATTTTGCCAACTCATTCTATAGTAATTGAAAATGTCACAAAAATAATACCTCCTTTACTATAGCGTGAAATTAAGCAATTACTGTAAATAAGGAATAATCAAGTCCAACTATTTTAACAATAAATTGTCACAATGCTGTTTTTAATCTATATGTACAAAATAGTTTATCATTTATATAGCACCTTCTCCCTTGAATATGTCAACACATCAATCTGGCTTTCTGTCTCCTGCAAGTTCTCAATCATCTTTACATGAGCAAACTGTCACATTCTAAGGGAAGCAAACATCCTAATATATTCATGCTATTATTGTTCCTTGGAAAAGATCCAGAGCCTCAATAAGGCAGTGATTGGAAATGCACAAAGTATTTTAATATCCTAATTATTTTGATTTAACTTCCTCTAATAGTTTAAATTGATACTGAATTTATTTAGAACCCATTAGGGTGTTTTTTTTTTTTCAACAGATCATAAACACAGTCTGAACTTAATCTCAAGACAAAATTAATTATTCATGCTTCAAATTGCCGATACACTTTCCAAAAACCTGCCACCCCCTTCTGCATTCAAGCTTTTATTTTAATTCCTTTTCCATTTTAGGAAAGTAATTACTGGCAAAGTATATGTCATTCTGAAGAGAAGTGAAGCTTTTTACTCACCAATCTGAACACAAAACAGGCACTCAGAGCCACAAGGAGAGAAGTTAGTGGGGTCATCAATTCTAATTCATTATTACAGCCTACCATCATCCCCCTGAAGCCGAGGTACCATGGCGAAAAGGACAGAAGGTACAAGAACCATCTCTCCTGCATTAATAACAGGATAATCAATGATTAAATTATCTCACACACTACAGAAGACTCAAGGCTGTGTTTTCAATGAACACAGTACACTTCTTTACAAGTTAACGCTCACCTTGTGTTTTTCTTTTTTGCTGAGTTCAAATAGTTGTTTTCAAGAGGAGTAGTGTTTGATTCAATGGAAACATTACATATTTAAACCTATTCATAGCCAACTATGGCAATGCAAGTCTTTTTGACCCATTTTCTCAAACATGAGTAGTTAGATGATCATAGCTACAATTAACCAAAAACCTACCAACACCATAAATGGTGCTAAGCATCTCACATGCATTAATCCATTTCAATTCTCAAGGAATCTTATGAGATAGGTTCCATTAGTACCTCTATTTTACAACTGATTTTAAAAAATCTAAAAAGCAGAAAGGTGAAGCAACTTGCTTAAAATTCTACAAATAGCAAATAACAGAGCCAGGTCTGTTTACCTTTTAACCCTACCATGAATAACTCCATCCTGCTGCCTCTCTGCTGCAGGGGCACATGTACATTTAGCTATTCATTCAACACATAGAGCAGGACATCCTTGTGTAGGACCCTGGTGTATGCCAGAGGTTGTGAAAAATATTAAAATGGTTAAGACATGGCCCCAGTGCTCAAGAAACTCTTAATGTAAGAAGACAGGAACACTTCACAAATATACATTTTGATTGTAAGGAATGAAAGTGGTAATTTTGAAGGAAATTTATTTTTTCCTTAAAATAAGAGACAGCCAGTCATGTAAATGGAAGAAAGTAAAGAGCAAGGGCGTACACCATCTAGTTCAATCAGGCAGAATCTAGACCTGCTGTCCTGCTTAGCTCTATCACTCACTTCAGCATTACCTTGGCAAAATTTTTGACCTGCTTGGCCCAGATTCCTCAACTGTAAAGAGGAATTACTAGATCAAATTAAAAAAACAAAAACAAAAAAACAACAAAAGAAACTCAAAACATATTAAAACCACTTAGAAAAAGAATAAGACATGATCCAATTGTGAGATGATATCTCTAGTTTCAGGGACATAGTTCATTTCATCTCTGTCTTCTATTGTATGGGACAAGAACTGCTTTAAAAAGCTGCAGTGCTGATTTGTTTTGTGTTGTTTTCTTGGTGAAGGAAAGATCTATTTTTTTTTTTTTTTTGGTCTACTTTTTCTCTCCAGACTGATGTTCCTTAGGTGGAGAGGGTCTGATCAGTGATATTACCCACAGCCTAGGGCAGAGAAAATGATGACATAGAAGACAAATAACAGGGTGATTCAACAGGCCTGTGTTTCTCTTGTTCTAATGGATGTAGCCAATGGAGAGTAACTCCACACGTCATCTCTCCTGATATAGGACGTAATCTATTTCTGCACTTCCCGTTCACGGTATTCTGAACAACCGCCCTGTTGGGCCCTGCTACAATACATGACCAGCGTGCCAAGGACCTGAACCCAGTAGATGTGACTTTGGCATAAATTATAAGCTTCCTAAATCATTGAGTTCTCCGTTCCTTCTTCCTTCCAGTGATTTCATCCTCATCTACTCAAATCACAAACAACCTCTGGTTCACTTCATGCCTTCCATGCTGCCTTCCTGGGCCAGAGTTTGACTGTTAATTAAAATCCCTGAAGTTGACTTTTGGCTCTAATACTTCATAGCTGGTTTAAATTTGGGTTAGTTACTTAAAGATTTATTTATTCATTCATTCATTCATTCATTTATTATTTATTTATTTGAGAGAGACAGAGAGCAAGCAGGGGGGAGGGATAGAAGGAGAGGGAAAAGGAGAGAAGCAGAATTCGCACTGAGTGTGGAGCCTGACGAGGTGTGAGATCCCATGATGCGGAGTTCACCACCTGAGCCGGAATCAGGAGTAAGATGCTCAACTGACTGAGCCACCCAGGCACCCCTGAGCTAGTTACTTAAAATTTACTGAGGCTTAATACACTTCATCCCTA
This sequence comes from Leptonychotes weddellii, assembly GCF_054177405.1. NCBI lineage: Eukaryota > Metazoa > Chordata > Mammalia > Carnivora > Phocidae > Leptonychotes > Leptonychotes weddellii. The sequence continues at coordinate 20,564,206 of NC_138374.1, read as the reverse complement.
AAAGGGAAAATATATAGTCTACTGTAAGAATTTAAATAAGCTAATATATCTAAATATATTTATCACAATGCTTGACACATTAACTTGTTCTATTTTTTTTTAAGATTATTTATTAGAGAGATAGTGAGAGCAGGAACACAAGCAGGGGGAATGGGAGAGGGAGAAGCAGGCCTCCCGCCGAGCAGGGAGCCCGATGCGGGGCTTGATCCCAGGACCCTGGGATCACGACCCGAGCCGAAGGCAGACGCTTAATGACTAAGCCACCCAGGTGCCCCTAACTTATTCTATTTTTGACAGCACCTCTTCTAGAATTGTTTTCAGGTGTGGCTTCCTAATTCATTTTTAAGGATAAGAATATATGAGCTATTTATTTCTGCATTCTCCATAGCATCCAGTAAAGGTGCTCAATAATATTTTTTTGTAAGAATAAATGAATAAATAGGTGGCTCACTTGGCTCCTGAAGTATAGCCTGTGGCTAAGCTTCCTCTGAATATTTTCCTTGTTGGTTCTTCTCCCCCCACAAGAGTCTGAAATTTGGATTATCTCCCAGCCTGTGAACAGTTCCTTCCCTTTTCATATTCCACTGCACGCACTACTCAGCCAGTGTTCAGCTCTCAGTCCACGGCGGCCCATTAAGAGAGGACAAAACTCACGCTGGCAGTGCTCAGGTAGTTAGACTCCAGGATACACAGCAGAATGGGAGTCTGGACATTTGGTGGATTGACAAGAAAATACATTAACATTTTAAGAGTAACTTTGAGGCAAGTGTGCAAAATAATGAAGTCACCTAACATTCAAGATATTCTTTGTAGAGGGAACAAAGCAGTCTTCTCTTGCATACAGATCCCACCCCTGCTGAGACAGAGGCTTATCATGGAAATCATCCTGGCCTGAGAGTGAAAGCAGGAAAGACCAGAATTCCTGAATGGCTTTTAGTGAGCTTGGGGAATTGACTCCTCTCTGCTGCACAGCTTCCCTTGTGCAAAGGAGGGTAAACCAGATGTCCTCTCAGATTCTTTCAAAATGCACAGTTGCATGAATATAAAACGTACAACACATATAATGCATAACATAATAAACCACACCAGCATGAAGAAGGGGTGGTTAAAGATAAGAAAAGTAGGGGCACCTGGCTGGTTCAATCAGTGGAGTATGAGACTCTTGATTTTTGGGTTGTGAGTTCAAGCCCCACATTGGGTGTAGAGATTACCTAAAATTTTTTTTAAAAATAGGAAAAGTATTTTGAAGTCCACTTTAGAAAAATAAAAACCCCATTTCAATGGATCAGTCTCATACAATTCAGTCAAGATTTGACATTATCAAAGAGTCACTTGATTTGGAGTCAGAATGTAGGGGACAGAGGAAAAGATGTTAGGTCCCAAGTGACACAAATCAGAGCCCATTTCAAACTAGTGCAAAAAGTTTATTTTTTTTTATTTTTCAAAAAAGTTTAAAAAGTTAAAGCTTCTTTTTAACTTAGAGAAACACTGTACAATATTCTTCTTACAGGTTCTTGGATAGAGCAGGTAATGGAAATAGGCTGATATTTTCTTTTTAATCATTGCTGTCCCAAGGAATGTGAATTCAAGCATAGGGATCTGAATTTAAGCAGTTCCTATTGTTTAAAATCTGGGAGCTGAAAATTCTTCATGTGAAACACAGATAGAAACAATCTAACAATTTTCTACAGTCACCCCAGGCCCCTTTGATACCTGTCATCCTCCCACCTGCTCCAACACCCACACAGACCCAGTATCCCTGTGTCTCCCAGAGGAGATGCTACAAGGGAGGGGGAGAAGGCGGTGAGGGAAGCTATTTGCCATTTGTAACTATTTCTCAACAACCTGCAAATGTTCCAAGTTGCTTGGCAGCATGCCGCACATAAAATTAAATTTGAAGTGCTAATTTGGCACAATTTTTTATTCATAACACCAATTCTCAACATTAATTTTGACATGTCCTTTTTTTTTTTAAGATTCCCAACTGGAACCAAAAAAAAAAATCACTTGGCGGAAGAGGTGTTTGGTGAGAAGTGTGATGAAGCCCCCTGCTATAGGTGAGCGGTGTTCCCGCCTGAGCAGGTGGGAGCTATTTCCTGATTAGACTTAGGAGTCAGCTCTTAATCCAGCTGTCTGCCATTGACTCCAGAAAGCTGACAAATGGCACTTATTTCTTATTCATGACCTAGTTGGTAAGCTCACACCCTGAAACTCATTTGCTGGAGCTTCCACTTGATAAACCAGAGTTAGGTACCTAAGTACATGAGGTCAAGGGATCTGCTCAGAGATCTGGGCTCCACTCCTAGAGCCTATTAGGTTCAGAAGTAAGTCATTTCTGTTGTTAAACACTGGCCAGCTGGAATGTCTACCATTAGAAGTGTGTGTGTGCACAGCTGTGGCCAAGGAGGGGCGTTGTGTGTTACATGACGCAGATGGTGTCTAAGTAATATAACCGTAAAAATCAGAGTATGTAATGAGTCACCCTAGCTTGTGTCTTAAAGTAGTTTCCCCCACCCACAAAATCCAAGCCTCTCCATATCACCTCTGGTTTTTGTTACATCTGTGTTCCCCATTTATCAATTAAAATTTTTACTTACATTTCTGTTTTCAGATCAATATCTGCCTCAAGCCTTGTCTTTAAAAACACCATCTTTGAAATTAAGAAATTTGTTCTGCCTATATATTTTATAATGTATACAAAAATAAACACAGACCTATTAAAATTCTTTAAAAAGTGATCTGTGTGGCATCTGAAATCAGACATTTCTCATTAGTAAATTGTTTACCACATTCTGGGAAACTGCTCTAGAAGATTGACTCTCTGTGACACTAAAGATTAGCGAACTACTACAAGAAAGCAAAATTCTTGCTGAATGTTTTTTTGCCTGTCGTACTTCTAAGACCAAGCAACCAAATGGAACCCTGCTGGGAATGTGTTGCAGAATTCAGACTTGCAAGGGGCCTCTAGGAACTTAAAATCCAGCTTGGAAACAGCTTTAATACATAAGACTCCTAGAGTTCATTAGTTAAACCAAAAGAAAATGGTGTATGATTGGACAGGCAATATACCAACACAAAGCAATGTAACCAATGAAGGATTTTAGGCTATTAAGAGAAATGAGCTCAACAGAAGTCCTTTTACCTTTAGGAGAAAGAGGCCTAAAGTTATCAACAGTATTGCAAATAAATCTTGAACCAAATTGGTTATAAATGACTTTCTAAACCACACTATATTGAATTCATTTAATTAATTCACTTAGATTTTTCATGGTGGAACAGGCTTGGCTCATGGGCACAGACCTTGCTCAGAATTAAAGGTATAACAGAAAGGATGAGGCCCTGACCTTACACTTGAGCATCATGTATTGGGTACTGTGGCCCTCTTGGTCTTCAGGAACTCCTGAACTCTAGCCATTTACCTTGCTAATTGTGCTTACTGAGCTTGGAGCGAGACCAAAGTGCTGTGTAGGCAAGTAGCTTGATCATGCTCTCTTAGCCCATATCATAAGAAACCCTGTGTAAATGGAAGCTTTAAGCCACAGCAGAGGCAGAATGTAGATGGCTCAGTCCAACTCAGCTTTAATCCTGGGAAAAGTCAGTGTTCTTGCTCTAGGGTCAGAGAAGAAGTAAGAATATTCCTGAAAGTGCTAGGGGCTACTAAGCCATGTGACAAATTTCCCTACAAAGACTTGGTTGGCGTTTGGCTACATGAAAACAGAATATCTCTAATCATAACTATATTTTAAAATGGATTTGGTTTTGACTTTTAAAAATCAACTTTACTGTTTTAAAATTCAATGAAATATTGTATCATCTGCATTATAATGTAACATATATAATGAAATATAAATTATATGCAATAAAATGCACCCGTTTAAGTGTACAAACAGAAGGGTCTGAGTTATGTACTTGTGAAACTAACACCACAATCAAGATCAAAAACATCAATCACACCAACTTTATCTCCCTATCAACACCTCTCTGTGGATTTATATTTTAAATGGTTTTATTGTAGACAGTTTACAGTTGGAACTCCCTTTCGTCCAGTCTGAAAAATCTCTGCCTTTCAACTAAAATATCTATAACATTTAAATTCATGGTTTTCAAATATGAATAGGATTAAATCTATAATCTTTTGTCTCCTATTTATCATGAATCTGTTTTTTTTTTTTCTCTTTGCCTTTTATCAGATTGATTTATTCTATTCCACCTCCTCTGTCAGTTTGGTTGGTGCTTCAGAGTTTGCAATATGCATCCAGAATGTAAAAATGTATGAGCCTTACAGGAATATTCTTTAATTTTCCTCTTCTTGTTCTTTAAGATATTCTTGTCATACATTTTTCTACATATATTATAAACCCCACAATGCATTGCTGTTGTTTTAAATGGTTAATTTTCTTTTAAAGACATCTAAAAATGAGAGAAAATGATCTTTGTATTTACCATTTATGGTGATTTTCATTTATTTATGCAAACCCAGTTGTCCCTCTGGTGTTACATCCTTCCACCTGAAGAACTTTTAAAATATCCTCCATGGTATGAATCTACTGGCATGAAATTCCTTCAGCATTTGTTGTCTGAAAATTTTTCATTTCTAGGTTATCAGATTTTCCTCACAGACACTTGACAGATTTGCTCCACTATCTTCTGACGTGCATTCTCTGTAAGACACCTTCAGTAGTTCTTACCCTTGTTCTGCCTTTGTTGTGTCCGTTTTCTCTGTGGCAATTCTGATCTTGGTTCCTCAGTATTTCAAATGTCTTTTAATATCCTGGTGCTTTTACGTTATTTCTTCTTTGTCACTGTTATTTATCCATTTGATTATGATGTCCGTTGGTGTGGTTTTGTATAATCTCTGTGCATCAAATCTGGAACAATTTGGTCATTATTTCTTCAAATATTTTTCTCCCTTCTCCTTTGTTTTCTGAGACTCAGATTATATGTATGTTGTACCAATTGGTATTGTCCCATAGGTCGCTGAGATAATGTTCTTCTCGCAGTCTCTCTTTTTCTATGTTTCAATTTGGATAAATTCTAGTGTTCTTTGTTGAAGTTAGATCATATTTTCTTTTGTAATCTCTAATCTCATATTAATCCATGCTGTGAATTTTTCAATTTAGATATTTTATTTTTTACTTCTAGATATACCCCTGGTTCTTTTATATATCAATTTCTTTTTCTCATGCTAATCTTTAAAAACTTTTACATATCCATAAAAGCTGTTTTGACATCCCACTGAGCTAGTTCTATTATCTCTGTCATTTCTGGATTTTTTAAAAATTCAGACTTAAGTTTTTTATAACAGCTTTAGGTTCACAGCAAAACTGAGAGGAAGGCATAGAGATTTTCCATATACCTCCTGCCCCCACACAGGCATGGCCTCCCCATTATCAATATCCTACACCAGAGTGGAACATTTGTTACAATTGGTGCATTTACATTGACACCTCATTATTACCTAAACTCCATAGTTTACATGATAGTTCACTCTTGGTATTATACATTCTCTGGGTTTAGACAAATATGTGATGGCTGGCATGTAACTATCATTATAGAAGTATACAGAATATTTTTATTACCCTAAAAATCCTCTGTGCTCAATCTATTCATTCTTCCCTACCCCCAACCTTTGGCAACTACTGATTGTTTTACTGTCTCCATTGTTTGCCTTTTCCAGAATATAGTTACAATCATATAGTTTGTAGCCTTTTCAGATTGACTTCTTTCACTTAGTAATATGCATTTAAGATTCCTCCATGTCTTTTCCTGGCTTTGACAGCTCATTTCTTTTTAGCACTGAATAATATTTCATTGTCTGGAGGTACCATAGTTTATTTATCCATTCACCTATTGCAGGACATCTTGGTTGCTTCCTGGTTTTGACAATGATGAATAAAGCTGCTATAAATATCTTGTGCAGGATTTTTGTGCAGATACAGGTTTTTGACTCCTTTAGATAAATACCAAGAAGTGTGATTGTTGAATCACCTGCTAAGAGTATGTTTAGTTTTGTAAGAAACTGCCAACTTTTGTAAGAAACTTCCAAAGTGCTTGCACCATTTTGCATTCCCAACAGCAATTAATGAGAGTTCCAGTTGCTCCACATCCTCTCCCACATTTGGTGTTGACATTGTTCCATATTTTGGTCATTCTAATAAATGTGTAGTGAAATCTCATTGATATTTTAATTTGCATTTCCCTGATGACATATGATGTGGAGCATCATTTCGTATGCTTATTTGTCATCTGTGTATCTTCTTTGGTGAAGTGTCTGTTTAGATCTCTGGTCCATTTTTTAATTGGTTTTTTTGCTTTCATTTTCTTGAGCATATTTTATATATTCTTTATATATTTTGGGTATCAGCCCTTTGTCAGATGTCTTTTGAAAATATTTTGCAAATATTTTCTCCCATTCTGTGGCTTGTATTTTCATTCTCTTGACATTGTCTTTCACAGAGCACAAGTTTTTAATATTAATGAAGTCCACCTTATCAATTCTTTAATGGGTCATGTCTTTGGTGTTGTATCTAAAAATGCATTGCTGTACCCAACTAGGTTTTCTCTACAGTTATCTTCTAGTTTTATAGTTTTGTGTTTTACATTTAGGCCTATGTCCACTGTGAATTAATTTTTTGTGAAGGGTGTATGGTCTGTGTCTAGATTCATGTTTTTGCATGCTGATTTAGTTGTTTTAATACCATTTGTTTGAAAAGACTATCTTGCTCCATTTTCTTGTGCTTGTTCCTTTGTCAAGATCAGTTGAGTATATTTATGTTATGACTATATTTATGACTATGTTAGTTTTCTGTTCTGTCCTATTGATTTGCCTATTGTTTTACCAATATCACACTCTCTTGATTACTGTAGCTTTATAGTAAATCTTGAAGTCAGGTAAGTGTCAATCTTCCTACTTTGTTTTATTCATCAATATTGTGTTGGCTATTCTGGGTCTTTTGCCTTTCCATATAAACTTTAGAATAAGTTTGTCAATATCCACAAAAGAACTTGCTGAAATTTTTATTGTGATTGCTTTGAATCTATAGATCAAGTTGGGAAGAACAGATATCTTGATAATTAATTGAACATGGAATATCTCTCCATTTATTTAGTTCTTTGATGAGTCTGTTTTTAATGACTCATCTTTCTTCTGGTTATGGAATTCCCTTACCTGCTTTTTGACTTGTCTGGTAATAGCTCGAATTTGTGAATATTACATTGCTGAGTGTCTAGAATTAAAGAGCACTGGGCTTTTTTCTGCTAGGCAGTTAGATTATTTGTTGATCCATATGGTCCCTTCATGGTATGATTTAAGCTTTTTTTTTTTTTTTTTTTTAAGGTGGGTCTAGAGCTAGAGTAGTTTTCACTCCAGGATAGTTCAGGCTTCCTCCTACAATATGAAATTTTTGGAATTCACTCATTGCTCTGGGACATCACAAAGAACTCTCTATTCTGGGGGGTTGAAGCTTGACCACTTCTTGACCCTCTATGAGATTTGAGTCTGGATCATCCCAGTGCTCTGTGATCTTTATTTGTTTATCTCTGTGGTTTCATCGTATAGAAGGGTAGCTTATTACTTAGCAATTACTCAAGAGGATCCTTACCCAGATTTCTAGAGTTAATTTTTTACATTGCTCTATCTTTTTCAGAGTTCTACCTACACTTCCAGAGGACTCAGCCTCCTTGAATTTTGAGCTTTATGTCCTCCATTCAGCAAGTTCATTAGGCCCTGTTCATTCACTCTTCCCTGCAGCATGGTTCAAAAATTGTCCCTAGGCATTTATCCAGGGAAATTGTAGTACTCATTTCACTTATTTCCCTTCTCTCAGGCATTATATTCCAGCATTTCCTAGTGCCCAAGTTATGAATGAAGTCAGTTAATATATGTTGCCCAGTTTTATAGTTGTTTGTGGTGGGTTTTGATACTCCATTATAGCCAGGAATGAAAGGAATCCCTTTATCTCCCATATGTATTTTAAATTTTGATGAAGTATACTTTGGTTGAGTATGTTCACAAGGTAGTTTGAATTTTCAACTTTCTGGATCTCATTTAAAACACCAAATTTTGTATTTATGTCATGCCAAGTAGCTAATAAATCATAGTCTTTCTCTTCCAAAGCCATAGAGAAATTCCATTGTTAGAAGAGAATAAAGGGAACATTTAAGTTAATCCTTGTGTGATATCTTGATGACCATCTCTAGAATTGTTCTGTCTTATTAGGAACTTATATTTGAACATCTGTAATGGTGTGGAACTCCATTCTCCCAGAGGAATCATATCCCATGGTAAGACAGCTCTGTTACAAAATGCCTTCTTAAGTGAGCCTAACTTCTTTCCTTTTGTACTTTCTAGTATCTGACCTTTTTGCCAGACACTGGGATAATCCAGAATATAATTTTTTAAATCATTCATGTCCTACTTGCTTCAAAATCATATTTGAAGCAGTCTATTCACAAGACATGCATGGCAGATATTTGATGCATAAGAATAGCTCTCAGGTCCCTTGGCATACTCTAGTCCAAATTAAGCATTCCTGGTCCCTCAATTATTTCTCATATGAATAGGCAATAGGGCCCTTATAAGAGACACTGGAGAGTAGAATGGTGTTTGCCAAAGCCTAGAAGGGGGAAAAGGAGAAACAGAGTTTTGTTCAGTGGGTATAAAGTTTCAGTTTTGCAAGATAAAAAATTATAGAGAGCTATTACTCAACAGTACTGTGCACTTAAAAATGGTTAAGATGGTAAATATGTTATGTGTTTTAACCAAAATAAAAAAATGACAGTGGATCCATGTAATAAAGGCAGTTGAAGAAATAAGCAAAAATGGAGCTCTCTTCCACAGCCCATGGTGATGTTTTCATTCTGTAGGCATTGATGGTAGATCTTCTTATTGATGGACATTGTTAAACTTTATTTCAGAGCTCTGGTGAGTGGGAGACAGGAAAGAAAATGGAGTTAGGACCATGGTGGGCACCAAAAATAAGGCAATCAGTTAAGGCAGCTAGGTCTGCAGAACTAAAATTGCAAGCTCTACTGTTGCTACTATAGTGACCAGGGATTTAGGTCTTGACTTGAACTTGGAAGCTGACCGAGAGCCAGTGTAAATTAAAAAGTTAATGTCAGGATGCCTGGGTGGCTCAGTCAGTTAAGCTACTAACTATTGATTTCAGCTCAGGTCATGATCTCGGGGTCCTGAAATTGAGCCCCACATTGGGCTCTGTGCTCAGCGGGGAGTCTGCTTGTTTCTCTGCCCCTCCCTCTGCTCATGTTCACTCTCTCTCAAATAAATAAATAAAATCTTAAAAAAAAAAACGTAAAACGTTAATGCTGTGGGCTTGAAGTCAGCCAGCTAGCTCTGGAATAAGCTGCACCCTAGATTCAGACCAAAGAAAGCCTCTATGTCATCCACAAAGTGAGCTTATCTTTGAGGCTATTACTGTGACAAGACTGAAGGTCACCGAGTTGGGCCACATGATATTACACACCATGGTTCTGTGGTCTTATGAGAAGAATCTGTTCTGCTCACGCAGCATCCATTTCTCCCTCATCTAGTTAGAGCATCTGATTTTCATTTTGGAAACTCCTAATCTTAGTATATGGATAATGCTGACCTACTCCAATACTTAGACAGACAAAAAACCTAGGCCTTGTCAATTAGTGAATTTCTTCTTGCTGACCATAGAGATAGATTCAGGGATTGCACGTAATCTAAACAAGCACTGTAAGACTCAAATTTTCTGGAATTAATGGAAAAAAAAAATTCCTTCATCTGCAGTTACTAAACTAAAAGAAGATAAGGTTCTAGAAGCCCTTCGAGAGACACAGAGTAAAGTAGAACCAAGAGATAGGTAGATTCCAGGTGACACTTTTGGACCCCTGGATTTGGCTGTGCCAAGTCCAGGGGTTCAAAATTCCCTTTTGTGCCTAAATCAATTTGAGCTGGTATTCTGTCATTTATAACAAAAAGTGATCTGAAAATAGTACTATATCAAGTTAAATTATTCCATAGATCTTTCTCCTCATTCTATATGTCTGTAACTCATGCCACAAACTGGTTTGTAAATTCCAGAGCTCCAACAGAGGGACTTGCTCTCCTTTGTTATTTATCATAATGCATATCACAATCCCTGGAACATAATAGATACTCAATAAATAATTGGTGATTAAGCTCTATTTCCCTCACCATCCCCAGGTTAATTGCATTATTCCTGAATTTGGAAGCTCAAGGTTTTTTTGTTAAGATTTTATTTTTCATTTATTTGAGAGAGAGAGTGAAAGAGAGCATGAGTCAGGGGAGGAGTAGAGGGAGAGGGAACAGCAGACTCCCCGCTGTGGGGGAGCCCAATGTGGGGCTCGACCCCAAGATCCCGGGATCATGACCTGAGCCAAAGGTAGATGCTTAACCGACTGAGCAACCCAGGCACCCCTCTGGGTGTTTTATTTATTTGTTTCTTTGTTTTTTTGTTTGTTTTCTTTCTCATGAAAGTGAAACTCTAAGTGTGTGTTTTTAGAAGTATTAAGTTTTTCTTTTGTATCAAAACAACTCCATCCCCCCCAGGAAAAACAAACAAGCAAACTAACACAAGAATAAAATCAATCTCTTTAGACATTTTGTATCTCAGTACACCCTCTCTCTGCCAAAAGCTCAGATCATATATTTTAGAACTTCTATTGTAGACATGACCTAAACACTGCCTTCCATGTTAGGGATTCAAGGAATCCTAACCATGAGTATACCAAGTCCAGTAATTATTCTTTAAATGTACTGCATGTTTCCATTAAATGCTTTGAATATTTAAGATTAACATGCTTTGCTTTCTTATATATCTAGGAATAAATAGGAGGTGATAAATTGATATTTTAATGTCAAAAGGAAAGAAGGCCATGAACAGGTAGATTGCTTGGGGCATAAATTGAGTTTACCTACTGGCTATAATATTTTTTTTTTAAGAGAGAAAAAGAAGAAAGAAAGAAAGAGGGAGAGAGAGAGAGAAGAAGGAAGGAAGAAAGGAAGGAAGGAAGGAAGGAAGGAAAGAAAGAAAGAAAGAAAGAAAGAAAGAAAGAAAGAAAGAAAGAAAGAAAAAGAAAGAGAAAGAAATAAAGGACAACAGACATGGTGATTGTCTTAGGTAATGAAGTGATTTAAGCAATATCACAGTGGTGGGGGCAAGAAGGGTTTGTCTGGTTCTATTCTAGTGATGTGTTTGAGAGTGTTGAATTGTAAGCTGCTAGGGTTTGAATCATTATTAGCTCTATCACTTTGAATCATTATTAGCTCTATCACTTTGAGTAAAGTATGTCACCTCGCTATGACTTTGTTTTCTCCTATGTAAAATACATTCATAACAGAATCTACCTCATGGGGTTATTATGAGCATCAAGTAATAAAACTTGTAAAACAGTGCACAAAGCAGGTTTTCAATAAATGTCAGCTTTATATAATGGAGGAATGTAAGGATGAATAAAGCTTCTTTGTATAGGGAAAGAAAATCCTCCTGAATGAAAGATGATTAAAACAAGGAAAACAAACAAACAAAAGCAGAAACAAAAAACATTCTCATTTCCTCCAAAGCTCTCTTTCCCTCACTGGGTGAAGAAAGGCAAGACGGTTCTGAAAACAAATGAGCAAGAGATATGTTTATGTGGGTAACTTCTACATACATCTTCCCTAGTTGCTAAGAACTTCAATGCTGATTGGGGAATATCATTTCATGTGTATCCTGATGGGCCATGTTTATTTTCTCTGTTGATATCTTAAAGGAATGGTAAAAGTCATTATTGATGGAAACTATACATTTTTCTCATTGCTTTGGTAATAAAATGCTATTCACTAGAGGGTAGAGTAAGTCAGATTCTTTTCTTTTGAGTGAGATGGACTAGTAGGACAGGTAGGAAAATAGGCAACCCATTTAGGCAGAAGAGTACCTTCATCAGTGCCAGCATCCAACAGATGAGGAATGAGCCTGTGTGTTGGATGAGGTCATTGAGAGGATGTGCCTGCTGGTTGACCAGCAAGCCAACACTGTGCCACTCTGCAACTTCACTTTGTTCATTCATGGGCACTGACTGATAATTTTAGAAGTGGGGCTTAGCTGCTGGAACTCATCCTCCAACCCACAACCAAGGAGTCAATCTTTGCTCTTTTCCAAACTGAGCCCAGCAGCAGCACTGCCTTTTTTTCATTTACCCTCAAACCTACACTTTGCTGCTGCAATGCTTATTTACAAAGCCAGGGCTTTCATTTCCTTTCTCTACTGCTTCCTTTTCTGTTTTATTGGGGGGAAAACCATAAGAAAAAAAAATGATGGAGAAATAATTTAAGGTTTTGCTAGGAGACGGCATGGTGGAAAGCAGTTGTCTTCAAATTTAAGTTTAAAATGGGCCACTTTTTTACAAGAGAACCACCAAAAAAACATTTCTTCGAAGTCATTGAGATTTCAGCTCATATCCCAATGTGAGAATCATTGGTAGGAGAGAGAAAGGAAGGGGCACAGGAGTTATCTACTTCAAAATCAATGGCTAGGATTTTCTTGAACGCCTACATGATTTTTTTTTTTTTTTTTAGTTTACATACATTAAAGTTCACTTTTTGTTTAGTAAAGTTCAATGGTTTTGAAAGATGCATAACATATGTATTCACAATTGCAGTATCAGAACAGTTTCACCTCCCTATTCAACCCTCCCTCCTCTTCGCTAGAATCCCTTGCACCCAGTTTTTATGATTATGAATCAAGCTGCTATAAACATTTGTGTGCAGGTTTTTGTGTGGACATAAGTTTTCAACTCATTTGGGTAAATACCTAGGAGCCTGATTGTTGGACATATGGTAAGACTATGTTGAGCTTTGTAAAAAACTGACAAACTGTCTTCCAAATGGCTGTACTCTTTTGCATTCCCACCAGTGATGAATGGGAGTTCCTGTTGTTTTGCATCTCCACCAGTGTTTGGCATGGTCAGATGTTTCAGGATTTAGGTATTCTAATAGGTATGAAGCCTTATCTCATTGCTTTTTGCACTTTCCTAATGACATCTAATGTTAAACATCTTTTCATATGCTTATTTTCCATTTGCACATATTCTTTGATGAGATGTCTCTTCAGGTCCAGGGTCCCTGTTTTTTGTGTTCCTATTGTCTTTGGGTTTTACTAAGAAGTCTTCCTTAGACAGACTCTGTATTTGCAGTTCTCTTAGCTGCAATCCCCTATTATTATGCTGCAGCCCTGTTGGTATGGGGGTTATGTGTGGGCAATGGGAAGTGTTCTACAATCTTTTGTCCCAGACTTTTAGTTGATCTCTGTTCCTGGGCTGTGACCTCCACAGTGTTGCTTACCATTTTCCCCCTTAGGTGAACAGGAAAGCTAGAGATGTCTGGAGTGGGGGAAAGCCACTAAATCCAGGTTACTTAAGGTTCTAATAAAGTACTTCCTTCCTGAGAGCCAGCCTTTGTTATGAGGCTCTGGATGTTTTCACAAGGATTACTTATCTCCTACCCCTGGCAGAGCCATGAGAGTATCTTTCTTCGTTCTTAACCATGAGAACCTGGTGTATGTCCTGGAGGTCAAACTCACAAAACTTTGGGAGCCCCCAAAACTCAGTACCCCAGGAGTCTCTCATTCTTAAGAGAATTCACACTCATCCTCAAAGATTCATCAAAATTACCATTAAAATGTTCCTACCACGTTATGGCTCTTGCGGATTCTGCTCCAAGTAGGCATGCTTCAGCTATGACTCTTAGGGTTCATCTGTCTTGTCAGGTTTGGGGGTGGTAGTTTGCCTGTGACTTTAGTTCTCTGATGGGTCAAAGAAAAGCCTTTTTTTTTTTTTCAGTTTGTTCAGTTTTCTGTTGTTGTTGTAAGGATGGTAGTGACAACCTCCAAGCTCTTTACAAGTCAGAGCTAAGACCAGATGTCTCAATTTCATTTATTTCATTCTTAGAAAAGCCCTTTGATGCAGTTTTCCCTGTTCCTACTTCCCTCTAAGGGAAAGGAATTTTGACTAGGGCAGCTGGTAGGCTTGTAATCAATTAAGAGCAATTCCCACACTCAGGTTTTGGGATTCTAGCCCAGTGTTCTTTGCAACACACCTTCATCTTCCTCAATACCTCTTGCAAAACAAGCTAATCATTCATTTGTTCCTTCCCCAAATATTATTGCATACCTAGTGTCCACCATTGTTCTTGATGCTGTGCTACAGCAGAGAACAAAACAGACAAGGATCTCTGCAATGGGGCTCATATTCTAATGAAGGAGATAGATGATGGAATTTATTTATCTTATTTTTGTTTTTATTGGTGTTGCTCAGAAAGGATTTTAGGCAAGTTTATAGATTATTGGGTATCCCTCCAATGGAAAACTGGGTTTTAGGTAGTGGATCCTCTGGGTATTATATGATTCTAAAGGAGTCTGAGCCGTTGATTGACCTTCATTGTATGAGGGATAGACTACCAGGTACACCCCAGTGATCCATCCTCTGGTATTCACGCCTTTATGTAATCCCCTCCTCTTGAGTGTGCCTGGAATCTGTAACAAGATGGCAGAGTGTCACTTCCATGATTACTTTATGTTATATAAATCTCTGTCTGGCTAGCAGACTTGCTCTGAAGACTCTGCCTGCTGGCTTGATCAGATAAGTGGCCATACTGTTGAAACCCACATGGAAAGGAACTGTAGTCAGTCTCTAGGAACTATAGGTGGCCTCTAGGAACTGAGGGAGGACAGACTCTAGCTGAGAGCCAGCAAGAAGCCAGGGTCCTCAGTTCTACGAACTCAGGAAAAGAATTCTGCCAACAATCTGAATGAGCTTGAAAATGGCTTCTTCCCCAGTTGATATTCCATATGATAAATTTGCCCTGGCCAACTCCTTGATGGAAGCCTGGTGAGACACTAAACAGTGCCTTTTAGTTTAAGCCATACCTAGGTTCCTGACTCATAGAAACTCTAAGTGCAATTTATGTTAGAAACTGTCTTCACATCTTACTGGTTCACTCATTAATTGATGAGTCAAATGAAATATTTGATATTTGTTAATTTGATGTTGTATTACTCCAGGCTCTTCAAAGAAACAGAACCAATAGGATACATAGACACGCACATGCATGCACACGCCCCCCCCCCCCACCACACACACACAGAGACAGAGAGACAGAGAGGGAGAGAGAGAGATTATAAGGAATTAACTCATATAAATCTACAAAATTTACAGTGTGGGCCAGCAGGCTGGAACCCAGAAGAGCTGGTGGTACAGTTCTAGTCCGAAGGCCAGCAACCTGGAGATCTAGAACTGATGGTTCAGTTCCAGTCTAAAAGAAGGCAGCTTCTTTTTATGCTATTCAAACCTTCAACTGATTTGATGAGGCCCACCCACACCATGGAAGGCAATCTACTAACTTGAAGTTCACCAATTTAAATGATAATCTCTCCAGAAACACCTTCCAAGTTAACACATTAAAATTAACCATCACAGGTGTTTATATGAGACTCAAAGATTTTAAGATAAATTATCTTTTAACAAGAAGGGTAAGAAGTGCCAGCAGTAGTGAAGTGTTGAAATTTCAGGAAACCCCATTGAGATTTAAGTGAGGCAAGTCCTGTAGAAAAGTAGGGGAAGAATATTGTAAGAATAGCTACCAGTAAGAGCAGAGGGCTAGTGTAGGAGTTTATTTCTCAAGGAAAAGGGAATAGGCCAGTATGGCTGGAGCAGCAAGAATACAGAAAAGGGGAACAGGATCTGAGGTCAGAGTGACAGTGCAGAGTCAGATCACAGACCATTGAAAGGACATGAGATTTTGACCTGAGTGAAATAGCAAGCCATTCCATGGTAGGAGCAGAGAAATAATATAAGTTAATCTTATGCTGTTGTTGACATTATTTCAATGAAAATAGTCCTAAATGGCAGAAAGGTGGGCAATATTTCAGACATGTCTCAGATGTCATTTGAACTGAAGTTCAAGGCATTTAAATGAACTATTAAAGGCTACAACACTAGCAAGTGACAGTCAGATTTGATTCTCTTTTCTCTCTCATAATATGCTGATGTCCAGGTCATTTTGCACCTTCTAATAACCTGCAGGACCTCCAGGTCATTATTTGGTGATTTGGGATAATGATTATTAGATCCATAATTTAGAATTCTCAGGAAAAAGAATCAAATTAGTCCAAATTTGAAATGATCCAAATCCTCTTTTCCTTTTTGTGAGCTCAGAACTAGGATTTGTATGCAGTTATGGAAACCATTCCTACCTTTTCTACTAATGTTCTTTGCTTTAAAATGTCAGCTTGTTCGTTTTCCCAGATTTCAATCTACTTAGTGATATAAAGAAACATATTTTTCCCCTTTCCTCTAGTCAGAAGGATAAGAAATATTTCCTTGGATGATGCTATTACAATATTCAATAGCATCTCCCTGGAGAGAAAGGATAATTCAAAATCTTAAATAAGATATTCAATTTGAGATTAGTTAAGTGGTTATTTGGCTAAAAGGGATTTGACAAATAAGAAGCACTTTTATATCTTCAGGTAAAGGAAATATTCAGTTGGATTTAATTAGCAGTGAGATTTTTCTGGCACCTCTCCATTATGAACCTTCAAGCATCGAAAGTATAATTAACATTTTTGCAGGTTAATAATCACAATAAAGTTTCATTTAAAAAATAAGGATTCTAAGCTCAAGTGCAAAACAATGGTGTGAGATTCCCAAGGGTATTTCCTCTGAGATCATAGTTAATGTACAGACTGTAGTCGTGCATTTTATTAACAGTTGTGGTTTTGATCAATTTGCTTTAAACTCACACAGCTTTCAAGTCCTGTAATTTTAGGCTTGGGAGAACATGTATCATGAATAAATGTTGGCAATGAGTTTCTTCAAATTCTCCATTAAGCACATTATCCTCTGGCACAGAAGAAACACTTACAGTTTAGAAGAGCACCCTTGTCTTTGTTGTTTTTGTTGGGATTCCTGTATGGAGAGGTGGTGGCTCAGGACCAAGAATGCCATTGACCAAAATCACAATGATGGCGAGAAATATGAGTGTTCTGGTAGAAAGAGGTAGTGGGTAGCTGGTCCTTCACCATGAAATCTCATTTTACATATTCTGAGTGTAGGAAGACATGCTTTTCCTCCCTTCTTTGTCCCTTTATCCCTCACTGGTTCTTATCCCTGGTTGGGGAGAAGGCTATAAACATGACACATCAATAATTTACCGCAAGATAACAGATACTAGAAAGAAGGACTTCTTTTTTTTTTTTTTGTACTTCATTCATGAAGAATGTGAGTATTCAAGGCAAAAGTTTCATTGTGGAGAAATGTAGCTGCTGTGAGGTGAAGTCAGCCCTGGGGAAGAGTGATGGAAAGGAAGGAGGGAGGGACACTAAGGGAAAGTGAGCTGCAGATGGCTATGTGACACTAACAGGACACAGAGAGTGCAGGGGAAAAAAAAAAAAAAAGATTTCTTCTGTCCTCCCTCTGGATATTGTGAAGAGTCCTGGAGGCTTTCTGAGAGTATGCCATGCCTTTCCAGAGTTTGAAGGCATAAGTGAAGTTACCATATCTATTTCCAAAAAGTTCAAAAGAATGCCTTATATATACCTATTCATCTTTTAGTTCCCTCCAGTGATATGCTGTAACCAGCTCATACAGACTTGTGAGAATCAACTGTCAAATTTTCAGGAATTTTGTGAGTCAACTGTTAAACCCTTGATAGCTTGTAATTGGCTAGGATGGAAGTATTGACACCATGAAATCTGGCAAATGCTACAAATCAGGGTCTGCCCCCACCCACCCAGAGAGCCAGATGAAACCTTTTTCAGCACACCACTCAAGTCTTGCACTCACTACTCAATGCCATAACATGTGTGTTTTGCCTCCCTTTCCATCCTACTTATAACCTTCCCTTAGATGTCACAGAGGACATAACTTCCAAGTACAGTGTCCCACACAGTCCACATCCGTCCTGACTTCTCAGCATTTGAGAGTGTAAGCTGACTCCACCTAACTTTCCTCCCACAATACTGTTATCTCTTGGGTCCCATGCAGTTCTGAACTCTTTTCAGAACAGTTTCAACAGCTTTCTTCCTTCCTTCCCTTAAATGTAACTATTTCTCAGAGTCTGAACTTAACCTTCTTCACTCTTTCTTCTTTGGTGAACTCATTCATTGCCCACGCTAAGGGAAGTCAGCCACTATGGCATGTGGACAAGACATTCAGGAAGCCCTGTAGAGATGTCCACGTGATGAGAATCTAAGGATTCCTGTGAGAGCCATGAGACTGACCTATCTTTGTGTATCCTCCAGCCCACTTAAGTCCTCACATGAATGTAGTCCTGGCCAACGGCTTGACTGTCACCTCATGAGGAACCCTGAGTCAGAACTGCCTGGCTAACTCACTCTTGGATTCTTGCCCCTTGGGGATTGTGAGATAATAAATGTTTGTTATTTTTAACTGGTAAATTTGGGGGTAATGTCTTACACAGCAATAGATACCTGAGAGACCTTGTATCTTTCACCCTGCTCCAAAGCAAACATTAAAAGTAAATTCTGACTATGCCATTTCATTGCTGAAAAATTCCAAAGGCTTTGGATATGAACTTTCTATTAGACACAAATTCTTCTTTTTAGTCTGGTATTTAAGGCCCTCTACATTGTATCACCAACCCATCCCTTAAGCTTTATATCCCAGAAAACTCACTATTGGAGTCCATGTTTCAGCCAATTTGGAAGATTATCCATTCTCTGTGTAATAGGCTCTGTATATCCTATCCCATTCCTAGTCCTACAGAGGGATGTAATGGCTTTGTTATGGTGATCACAGAGACTTTTAGCTTCACTATTTTTTCAAACCTTCTTCCTTGGGGAAATCCAGATATTAATGCTTCTCTTAAGTATAGCAGAAGGATAGAACTTTGAAGGAAGATGGGGTCTAGAATATACTTCAGGCTATCTGTCCTTTTGCAGTTGAAGACACTGGAATCATTCTGTTTTAATTGGTCAGGAGTATGACTCTGTCCTCTTTCTCTGCTCTTATCCTTTCCTGGCTATGGCTTGGGTCCTGTTCTCTAGAGCTGCTGCTTTTTGGAGTATACTATCTAAATATCCACTGCCTTGGCTCCTGCTTGATTATGATATTTTGTTCCAACCTCCCAAATATTAGATGGCTCTATTCTAAGTTTGACAGTAAGAATGACTAGCTTTTGTTTTCTTCAATAGCCAATTTCTAATTCTATGGCTCTTCTACTTAGATTTATAATTAAATTCAGTTTAGAAGCTTAGTTTCTTAGAAAGCAAAATACCCAACACACACTCCCTCCTTCTTAGAGGGTGTCTCAGCCACCTTCACCCTGCCTGGAGGTTCAAGAAACAATAGAAAGAAAAGTGGTGAGTGTCCTCTCCACCCTCCTGGATGCTTCTCACCATAACTGGAGTGATGAGTTCCTGGAGTTGATGATAATTATTGCATGCACCATCTGTCTAGGAACATTTCTCTCTACTCCCTTTCTTTCTACCCTTCTCTTTTTCCTTGTTCTTGCTTTCAGTTTTTTAATCTTTATTCTCTGTCTTTTCCTTCTCTTCTGCTTAAGTGCTGTTCTACAGCTTTCACTCTGTGGAAAATATGCTTATGTAAAAAAGTTAATATTTTAAAATTTAGTGAAAACAATACAACAGTAGTTCAGCCCTTGTGGATCAGCAGCTGCTGTTGCAAGGGCTGATTTTTTACTTCTCCTGCCTAGTGCCTTTGGGTTCATGAAGGGGATATCTCCAGTCCTGATGTACACTGCCCCCTTGATCCATCTTAATTTAGTCATATGAATCCATTAAAGCCTATTTTTACTCAACTCTCTCATGAGAATAGAGTTGTCAGGTGAGCCAGCCATCTACCTATATCCTTAAAGTGGACAGTGACTTGTCAATACTTCTCACCTCCTGAAGTACCAGACTCTGCTAATTTTATATCTGGAAGAGAAAAAAAAAAGAGGTTATATTTGCTTCTTCAAGTCTGTTACATATTTGTGTGGTATTTCTTACACAATGACCAACTTTCCTATATGAAGACAATTCCTAGGAAGGGACATGAGAAATTGGAAGATCTTCTACAGGAGAAAACTGAGGCTCAGAGAAATAAGTGGCTTGACCAAGGAGACCAAGAAGAAAGGAGAATCAAAGGGACAAACAACAGTTTACCTAATTGTCACACCAGTTCAGAGTCCAGGGAGTTACACTGATGACATGTGATAAGTAATACATTTGAAATGTCAATTTGGCTCTGGTGCCCAATTGTTTGGTCAAAACCAGTCCCAACTGCACCGTGAAAGTTATTGTTTTTAGACTTGATTAACAATGAAATCAGTAGGCTTTGAGTAAAGCAGATTATTCTCCATAATGTGGATGGGCCTCATCCAGTGAGTTGAAAGCATTTAGAGAAAAGACTCAGCTTCCCAGAGAAGAAAGAAATTCTGCCTCCAGATCGCCTTATGAGTCAAGACTAGAACATCAACTCACCAGAATTTCTGGCCTGCTGGTATGTCTTGCAAGTATCAGACCTGTCAGCCCCAACAATCGCGTGAGTCAATTTAAAATCTCTCTCTCCATGTACATATCTCATTGGTTCTCTTTCTGTGCAGAACTCTGATTAATATATGACAATACCTCATTGAGGCCATGCTTCTTATCCATGACCTGAAATACCCAGATGCAGGAACAGGTGGAGCATCGTATTGCTGTCCATACCACTTAGTTACTAGAGTTCCTGGCCAGCATTTATTGAGTTCTTACTACACACCAGACTGTGCACTAAATATTTTCCATAGATTATGTTTTTAAATCATACACCACTCATTGAAAGTTGCTGTGTACCTTATTTTGTACAACTGGATTTAAAGAGAAAATAAAGGAAAAGAAATGAGAGTAGAGGAAAGGCAAGGAAGGAAGAAGTGAAACCCTTGCCCATGCCACACAGTCAGGGAAGAGGAAGATCCAGGGCAGAGATCCGGATTAACTCCAAATTCACACTGATACCGGGACCCTGTATTTAGGGCCAGAAAATCCGTTAGTAACTTGTGAATTGAGGCTCTGATATTAGGGACTCCAAGCACACTGAGAGAAATCCAGTTTAGTGATCCTATTTACTAGGCAATTTCTAAGTAGCTGGCCCTGGTGAAGATGGGTTACACCTGAACTGAAAAAAAAAATAAGGATGAACAGTCTTTACTAAAAGACAATCCATAACTCAAACTTCCAAATTTGTTGGTTTCTTTAGATAATTGAGATAGAGGAAGTTCACACTTCATTTAGTTTATTTATGTGGCAACTTTGGGGCATCAGGAGTTTTACATAAGTGAGGTTTTCTTATTTTCATTTTAAAATAACTGAACCATATCACTGTAAATGCTAAGATGTATTTTTAATAATTGCCACTGGATTTTTCTAAAATACACTGTACTTGGCACCCCCTTCCTCCATAAGGAGACCCTGAATAATACAAATGCATCTTTCTGATGTAGATCACTAATATGACTATACACCTTTGTTCATAGAGACATCTTCCAGAACTAAGTAATGATGTACTTAGGATTTTTTTCCTCTGTGCTAAAGAGTCCTGGATGTCTAGGATTTTATATTTTTGTCTACTTCTTATGTTTCAATTTCCTTATATTATCTGTTGGAACTGCTCACCACTGCTGTCAGTGGGTTCTTACTGCCTCTTGTATACAATGTATCTAAATCTGAAATCAGTATCTTTGCCAAGATCCTCTTTTGCAAATAGCATCATTATTCTCCAAGCTCCAAATCTGGTATTACTGTTGAATTCCTCTTTATCTCTTATTTCTCATGTTTGACATATTGCCAAATCCTACTGGATCTACTTCCTCCTATTAATACATATCATTCTGAGGCAAGATTTAGGGAAGCATAAGTGTTCCCTCCCTTTCCCTCATCCACTGTGTAAAAGAGAGCATTTGGAAAGCAGAATCAAGTGAACGAGGAGACATCTGGCCAGAGACAGGATTTAAGCAGCAATCTGAGTTGACTTCCTCAATCAAGAGCCCTAGGTGATGGGTACAAGCCAGAAGGGAGAGTTTGGTTTCTTGCTGCAAGAGAAGCCAAAGCAATCAGGAGAAGGAGAAAATTGGGACATGTCAAAAGTCCTTTTGAAAATCGTTGTTAGGGTTATGAATCATTTCCCCAATAATGGTCCTTGAAAGATGTAAGCAAAGGTTAGAATTGCTTTTTAAAAAATTGCTAGTTGATAGCGAGGCTGCTGCTTTGGAAGCTACATGCCTCAGAGACTGTCTTGTGGTTCAGTAGTCAGATGCTTTGTTGAAGAAATGAATGGATACACAAATGCTCTACTTTTCATGGATTGGGGACCATGTCACACCCTCAAAGCCTGAGTTTGAGGGCAGTCCTTTTTCTCACCTCTCCTGGACCCTCTTCTCTTCATTCCAAGGTTCTTGGCTGTGTTCTGCAAAAATGAGGATGGAAGAAGGTATCACTGAGAAAAGAATAGAAACTAGCAATGTGGTATCTGAAAGAGGGTTTAATCTGGGTGCATGAGTCTTTGCTCTGTTGATAGCTTGCTATGTGTCCATGAGAAAATTGCTGGATCGCAATCAAATGAGGTGATTGGTCAAGTTGATAGTCTAACAGATGCACAGCACTTACTCAGTGCTCAAGAAATACTTAGAGAATGATTTTTTAAAATTTCCCTTCCAGTTCTAGAATTCTGAGCCTATGGTTCTAGCAAAGCATTTTTGGCTGACTTGACTCTTAATAGAGATAGCCTCTGAGCGCTGAAAATTTTGAACCCAGCCAGAGTTTTCTGCCTCTGCTTCCCATGAGTGGATGGATGGCAGTCTCATTTGTAAGGTCTCTGAAATTATGCAGAGTGGGCCACTGCAACATTCTTAATAAACCATCCTGGTGTTGCTTTCGGTTTGTTCCTAAAACTGCCTACCACACACTCTACCAAAAAGAGTGCATCTGCACATACAGAATAAACAAATGTGCTTGTTTATTAAAGAGCTTACCCTGAAAAAGAGTCGAGGGTGAGTTGGTTACATGTTCACTGGCTTTATTTGTTGTCCCCTAAAATTACACAGAGGTAGACCCCAGATCAGTGCCAATGGCAAAGAGAGACAAATGGCGTGGAGAACGTGTGGGAAAAGAAAGTGCAAACAAAACCTATTTGAGCCTGTTAACAAATGGGCAGTTACTCTCATTTACTTGGCTCTTTCTTCATGTCACTTTTTGGGAGACTGTCAAAGAAGCCCAGACATGGCCAGAGAATCCATTCCCAGATGGTTTGGAGAAAGTGGAATCCACTTTGTCCCAGAACCAAGGCTACCAGGATTGAAGAATATAGTAGAAGTCTCCAGCTCACTTCTTCATTCTGGGAGAAACTGCAATGCTTTTAGCTGTGGGTCCAGTGCGCTTGGGATTGGCTCCTAATGCTTGTTTTTACTGCATCCCCACGAGTCTCTTCTCTCCACCACATGGCTCAGGCCTAGGTATTTGGTCTTTGTCTCAGCTTTTTGCTTAGACTCCAAACCCTTGCTATGTCCTGCTAACAGCCCACTTGAAATGGAACCCAGATGCCCTGATTTGCTCCTGACATCCTGTCCTTCAGGGTCAGACCTCGCTGACCTCCCAATCCCAGGTGCTTCAGTAGAGTCTCATTCATCATAGAGCGATACTGATGGCTGAGGAGACACAGGGGCCTCCTGGATCACGGCCACCAGCCTGCCTTCTAGGAGAATCACTGACTGGAATCCAGCTACTTGTTTCACCTATGGGACTGTGCTTAACACAACCTAAAATTGTCACGCTCTTTGGGTACTGCATTCAAGAAACAGCCATTCCGCTGGGTCAGGCCTGTCTTACCAGTGCCCTTTCAGTCTTGCTCTCTTTGTTCTTCCCACTTACCTCTCATGATGACTCAGCAAGACATGCCCAACCAACCAGTTTTGTCCTATTGACAGTAATACTGTGGATTCTCATCAGTTAAAAAACAAAAACAAAACCACGTTTGGTCGAATGTGCTTATATTATGTAATAGAGCCACAAGGCTTCACTGTGAGTTATTACAAGAAACTTCTTACTCCCTGGGGGAAGGTCTTGCCCTGCAGTGAGGTTGCAGACGCATGAGGATCACAGTCAGGAGTCCAGTCACACTGAGCTAAGCCATTTCCGTGTCTATGGTGTACTCGGGGTGAAGTGTGAGCTCCTGGGTTTCAGATTTCTTAGTGTTGGTATTTGGAAAACACTTCCTCTATATCTACTTGTTTGCCGAAGTTAGTAGCAAATATCACTTCTTTCCTCCGGGAGAGCTTAGACGGCCTATCCTCCCCATGTACCACATCAAGTAAGGTCAAAAGGGGTAAGGCTTCATTTGTGTAACTCAGTAGCAAGGGCTGAGACGAGATTTGATGTGTGCTTTCGAAAGAATGATAACTCTTTTCCTTGTGTAAACTCTTTCCCACAACCACATTTGGAGCAGGGAACTGAGTGAATGTACAATTTCTCGTTTTAAACCATCTCCTGTTTGTGGCTTACCTGTAGAAGGATTGGAGAGGAGGGCAGGTAGAGTGGAAGGAGTGGGCATGTCCTTTAGGAGTTCTGGGTTGAAATTCTGACTTTACTACTTTATGGGCTATGTGACCTTGGACATGCAACTTGAAATTTTCCAGACACAGGTTTCTGCATTATTAAATGAACGTACTGCATTAAAGCATCTGCATGTTTTACATCATTTATTCCTTATAACACAGCAAATGTACCACACATCCCTACCTTTTTCTCTTCTCCTTTTATATCTTACTGCCTCCTCATTACATAAAAAAATGCCACATCCACCTGTCCCATAGCCCCAAAACACTTGTATATATTGCACGAAATTAAGGAGCTAAAAAGAAGAAATAATGCATATAGCACATTTAGAAATACATCTAGAAATTGGGAATGATATACTAGGCAGACCAAAGAACTGATTTGTCTGCCATATTAAAAACAAACCAGTAATAGTTTCCTGCCCTTCTAGATTTCCTGGGAGCATTTTCAGATCATTTCTTTGGGAAAAATCTCATGTTAATTATTTCCCTTCATCTTGCTAGTCTAGCAATCCCCGCCCCACCCCAAATAAAATGCACATGTTCAAGGGAGATCCATTTTACCAACCTATGTCCACCCTCCCTCCCTGGATGCCCAGAGATTGAATTCTATAAATCCCCCCTCTATCCAACCCCAACCAGGGAAAAAGCTCTGCAGAGCTAGAAGGAAGAACTGAATTTTTTCTGGGCATTCTTGGCGGGCATGTCACTGAGGATGGCTGTGTCTGCTTTGTTTTGAGCTGTCCGAGATGCAGCACACTGCAGGGTTCAGGAAACAGTCCTCGTATCGAGAGCAGCTTTCTTTCTTTTAATCCGGTGCATGAGAGGCTTTGATTTAGAGAAGATCCAGGAGCATTTCTAAGCTGCTCAAGCCCCAGGCCTGTCTGGTCTTTGAGTCTCGACCCACCCTTTGGGTCAGCCCAGACCACCAATTACCCAGCCCCCTACTAACCACAATGATGAGTCTAAAACATTGCTCATCTTGTAGGAAGGACTGCACAGAAGGAAAAGTGAACATTTTGATGTCACACAGACCTGCTACCCTGGGATCACGAGTGACTCATTTTACTTTTCTGAGCCCTCTTTTCACCAAATGTAAAGAAGTAACCATTCTTACTTTGGGAACTTGTGTGGATTAAATGAGACAGTGACTATAGAGTGCACTGCATAATGACATGTAAATAATGTTACAAGATGCTAGCCACTTTGTTATCGTCATTAATATATTTTCCATTCATAACTTCCTCATTCTATACTTTCGCCTCATTCACATCTTTTATTTTTATGTAGCTCTCAACTCTTGGTTTAGGAATTAAAATCATGATAGCTTTTGGCTCTTTGGACTCAGTGCTTATATATATTCACACCAGTGCTTGGACCTAGACGTTACACTATGAATTTGGTTTGCTTATACCTCTGGATGTCAGTGTTGCCTCTGTGCCCTAGCCTTGGCCAATGAGAACATCCTGCTCAGTCATTTAGCGAACACTTGGCTAAGCCAGTCCCCACCATTTGCTCTGTGTATGTGTGTGTGTGTAGTATTAAGAAGTACGGTTGGCACCTTCCTGTGGCCAGAAGATGGCAGGGAGAGTGAACAGCTGCTGGTTGAACAGTTAACATTACTACTACAGAAATTAGGTCAGGGTACCTTCCAGAAGCTTCCACATTTTTTTTTTCCTCTAGAAGTAACTCTTCTGTTTACACACACCTTCCCCAGTACAGTCTGAGAGCTGACCGCAAGTACCTAAGAGCATGAAACATTCTTCAGAGAGCAATGGCTTGCAATACTTAACACGCAATCTGAGTGACAGGTCGAGACTCACGAATAGGACATGTTTCTGCATGTGTATGGCCCATAACTCATTACTGTTACTTCATTATTGTGCATGTCTATGTGTGGGGGTTTATTTCCACATGTATGTGCATATATCCAAAGAATGTGTAAATATGTATGTATATTTACATTGTATTTATACTGTAAATGTTTATTAATCATGTAAATGTGTATGTACATGTGTATATATGTAATACCTATATACACACATGGCTGGTAAGTTGCACAGCTTAAAAATTTTAAACATTTGAAACTTCATGAATTAAATTGCAGGTACCAGAGTAGCAAAAGAGTGTTTTCATCTCAGTATGAATTTAAATTGAAAAATGCGATGAAATTTGTCTTTTTTATGTATAGAAACTATTTTTAACTCCTTAAAGGAATTTAAATGAACAATTTTGAACTTTTCTATCAACTCTACATAGTATATTAAATATATTATTACTCAAAAGGCACTACATAATAAAATAGGAAATAGAGTATTTTAGATTAACTTCACAGTATATTTCTTGTAATTTTTGTTAAAAACACATTTTTTCTAACCATACAAGTAATATATGATCATTTTAGAAGACTTTAGAAAATATGCAAAAAGAAGAGAATTTTCAAAACCTGGAATATTATGAGTTAGAAGTAAGCAGTGTTGGGGTATTTGGGTGCTGCAGTGGGTTAAGCATCCAGTTCTCGGTTTCAGCTCAGGTCATAATCTCAGGGTCATGAGATCAACAACCACACTGGGCTCTGCACTCAGCATGGAGTCTACTTGAGATTCCCTCTCCTTCTGCTGCTGCCCCTCCCGCTCATGCTTGCGCTCTCTCTCTTGTGTGCATTCTCTCCCTCTCTCTAAAATAAACACATCTTAAAAAAAAAGAAATAAGCAGTGTTCCTATATTTCAATCTCTCAGTCTATTCCTATATATTTTCTGTACAAATTGTTTTCACACTATGTAAAGTATTAAATTCTGCATCCTTCTAACATTAAGGAAAATGTTCTCATGCCATTAAGTATTCTTTAGAAAAAGTTTTAGTGGAAGCATTCTATTTTATTACATGGATATATATATATATATGTATATATATATATATATATATATAT